>NC_064809.1:20471597-20659074 GCF_023721935.1 Panthera uncia | reverse complement strand
TTTCTTTCTTTCTTTCTTTCTTTCTTTCTTTCTTTCTTTCTTTCTTTCTGTGGTCCGCTATTGGTTTGATCTTTCTTTCTTTCTTTCTTTCTTTCTTTCTTTCTTTCCTAATGTAAGAGACACTATGCAAGACTCTTCGGATGCAGAAGGAATGTATTGTGGACCCTGCCTTTGAATTGCTCACAGCTTCAGGGGAAACAGACATATACATAGACGTATGTATAAATAATAGAGTATCAAGAATGCTGGGGGGGGAGGGAATTACATGGGTGGTCAGAATATAAATCTCATGAAGGAGACATTTGAGTGAAGGGATGAAGGAGGTGAAGGGGTTGGATATGAGGATATCTGGGGGAAGGGCATTTTAGGTAGCAGGAACAGCTTGTGCAAAGGCCCTGAGGCTGGTGCTGGCGGGGCATGTTTAGGAAACCGCAGGGAAGCCTGTGTGGCTGGAGCAGTGTGAGAAAGAGGGAAAGTGATAGGAGATGGGGGCAGGGACTGGAGTATGATTACTTCTGCCCAAGGCTCTCGGACAAGAGTTCAGGAGGCGCAGACATGGGCAGGGCTTTGAAGATGGGGTAGAATGTTCCTGCTGGAGAAGACAGGGAAAGGTGTATGTGGCCAAGGGAACAAACTGGTAAAAGTAAGCAGACTGTGTGGAGAACGGTGAGTGGTCTGGTATGACTGTGGCCCCAGGCCTTGCCACTCACGGAAGTGTGACGTACAGAATGGCGGCATCAGCCATCACCCAGGAGCCTGTTAGAAATGCAGAGTTGTGGGTTTCTTTGCAGACCTTCTGGGGCGGGATGTGCGTTGCAACAAGACAGGTGGTTTGTGAGCGCATGACAGTTTGAGAAGCTCTGGCTAGGGTAAGTCTTTGGTTTCAAACCCCGGGGTTCCTTGCAGGTGCCTCCAGCGCTAGTGGGAGGGGCCGAGCTGGTGGGGGGGATTTAGCCGCTACGGCAGCTTCCTCCAGAACAGCTTGTTTTTGTCATCATCGTCTTTTATGTGATTTTTTTTTAATAGTCTCCACGCCCAGCATGGGGCTTGAACTCACAGCCCTGAGATTAAGAGTTGCGTGCTTTACCGACTGAGCCATCCAGTGCCCCCTCATCATCATCTTTTTTGTTTTAAGTTTATTTATTTTGAGAGAGAGAAGGACAGAGAGAATCCCAAGCACACCCTGGGTTGTCAGCGCAGAGCCCGACGCGGGGCTCGATCCCACGAACTGTGAGCTCATGAGCTGAGCCGAAATCAAAAGCTGGACTCTCAACTGACTGAGCCACCCAGGCGCCCCTCATCATCACCTTTCAAAACATTTTTGATTGGAGGCACCGAATACGTACTGTGTATGTGTAAGGGCAGATAACGTACAGGGGGAAATGATTCTACAACCAAGAAGCTTGAAAACCACACAGGTAAATGATAGGGAATGTTTAGCAAATGGTAGAAAAGGTGGTTGCAGGTCAGATTTTAAAGGGCTCAGTAGCTGATGTTTGCCACTGAAAAACTCGACAACAGTTCTGATGAGGGCCACTGTAAAATGTACTGTAAAGCGTACTGTATGCTCTTTGAAACTGTTTCTTACCTTTTCTCTCTCCCTAACTTTCCCTCTAGCGTCTTCTCCCTTTACCCTCTTCCAGCTGGTAACCTTTAATGCTTTGGAAGACATTGGCCCAGGGGCGCCTGGGTAGCTCAGTCAGTTAAGCGTCCGACTTTGGCTCAGGTCCTGATCTCTCGGTTTGTGGGTTCCAGCCCCATGTCCGGCTCTGTGCCGACAGCTCAGAGCCTGGAGCCTGCCTCGGATCCTGTGTACTCTCTCTCTCTGCCCTTCCTCCGCTCATTCTCTGTCTCTCAAAAATGAATAAAAATGTAAAAAAAAAAAAAAAAAAATTTTTTTTTTTGTTTTTGTTTTAAAGAAGACATTGGCCCCATAGAAGCCCACTGACTTCCATTCTTCCCACCATGCAGTCTGCTAACTTTTGTTTTTGTTTTTGTTTTTTTTTTTAATTTTTTTTTCAACATTTTTTATTTATTTTTGGGACAGAGAGAAACAGAGCATGAACGGGGGAGGGGCAGAGAGAGAGGGAGACACAGAATCGGAAACAGGCTCCAGGCTCCGAGCCATCAGCCCAGAGCCTGACGCGGGGCTCGAACTCACGGACCGCGAGATCGTGACCTGGCTGAAGTCGGACGCTTAACCGACTGCGCCACCCAGGCGCCCCAAGTCTGCTAACTTTTGGACAGCTGAATGCCATTAGGCCAGAGACATGCTGGAGGGCCGCACCGTCCAGGTTGGAAGCCACTAGTCACACATGACTAATTCAATTGCATTGAATTAAAATAAAATCTGGAACGTTCAGTTTCTCTTACCGAGTGCCCCACAGCCACACGTGGGCAGTAGCTCCTGAGCGGGACGTTACATCCTCACGTTGGTGTCCACTCTGTTTCTCTGTTCCTTTTTCTAGCAGTTGCGCGGCCTTGTCTCCTGCTCCTGCCTCCTGTAATCTGTCTGTCGCTGCTGCCTCCCTCCCCTGCCATTCTCTCTCGAACCTGCTGTAGCCTCGGTTTCATTTCATCTTCCCCGCTGCAAGGAACCAGCACCAGCGATGCTCCTGGTTTCAGATCCCCAGGACCCCTTCTCGTGTCTTTTCCTGCTTTCCTTCGGCCTCACCCGCTACCCTCCTTAGGTACCTGACCAGCTTCCTCCTCCTTTACCCAACCTCTGAAAGCTGGAAGGTCCCAGGACTCTTTCCAGGGTCTTCTCTAACTAGGCACATTTTATCTACACGATCTTATTTAGTCTTGTGGCATTTCATGCTGATGACTAAGAAGTTTTTATCTTCAGCTCTGAGTCCCCTGCTGGGCTCCATATTCAGTTTCCTACCAGATACCTTCCCTCGAATGCCAAGCAGGCATCTCAGAAGTGACCCACACAGGGCTCTTCTCCTCCTCCCCTGCTGCTGCCTGCCCCAGGCCACTTTCTCCCCCCATCCGTGAACGGACCACCATCTCCCCGGCTGTTCAAGCCAAAAAAAACCTTGGTGCCGACCTTGATTCTTCTCGTGTTCTCACCACTACCATTTCCAAGTCCTGCGTATTTCTCTCTTTGCATATAAATTCCCTCTCTGCCGAAACACTGCAGGCCCGCCTGATTTCACCCTTGCCCTGTTTCACTTCAAATCCTCTATACTGGTAGCAGAGCGATCTCTCTGAAACATAAATGATATCCTGTCACTCCACTTCTTCAGTGAGAACCTTCCAGAAGCTTCGTGTTGCATCGTGAGTAAACCCCAGACTCTCCTCTGTGGTTTGCAAGGTCTTCCTGGCCCGGCCCCTGCTTCTTTCTTTGTCTCACCCCTTCCTGCTGTCTCCACGACTTGCTTGTTCCGGCCACGCTGGGCTTTTTCTGTTCCTTAAACAAGCCAAACTCGGGGCAGCCGCAGACCTTCCGCATTTACTTTCCTCTTTGGAATGTTCTTCCTTCAAGTCTTTGAATGGCTGTCATTTTAGTCTCCCAGCTAAAGGGCTGTCTTCTTGGATGGCCCCTCCAACTTCCTCCACTCATGTTACTCTTGTTTTCTCTGAGACACCTCACACCATCGGAAACTGAGTTGTTTACATGTTGATTACTTATTTCCCCCCAACTAAGATGTTCAATTCCACGGCAGACGAGGCTGCCTAATTTACTCGATCCCCGGACCTAGAACAGCGCCCGTTTGCAGTGGGCGCCCAGTAAATACCTACTGAAATGACTGGATGGAGCTGGATTCTGTAAACTGTAGGCCAGGAGTGCTCCGCTGGTATTCTGTGAGCCTCTCCACGTTCAACTTTCATCCACACGTAAAACTCATGTTTGCTATGATCGAGCACGGTATTTACAGCATTTTGCTGAGCGGGTTGGGCAGTGAGAGCGGGGGAACTTGGTGCAAGTCAGCGATAAGAGGTATGGGGTGAGCCCAAGCCGAGGCCAGAGAACGAGCTTTGTTTACAGCGGCGTGCAAGAGCTTTGCCTTGAGCACAGAGCAGAGACGGTGCAGCCAGTAAAGCACTTCTTTCGTAGAATGTCACGGTGTTGAAGGGCCACCAAGAGAATTGTGTGAAGACTGAATGCGTTCCCGAACAATCTGAGGTGCTATCGTAGAGAAGAGTGCACCGCAGTGTTCTTTCCGGTTTATTCCCTGTAGTTTGGGTCTTTTAATGACTTCAGGTATGCCTCTAAGAATTCTAGTATTCAGAAGCGTGCCATAAATTAAATTTGAGATTCTTTAACTGATGGAAAAATAGTGCTAATCCCAATATCCCGAATCTTTGTGGGTATTATTCCACTGTGTTGTATTTCTGCTGGTTCTTATTCATGGTGGGTCCTTCCCATATTTGCTTGGTTATTTTTGGCTATGAGCTGCTCATTTTCCTCAGACAATTACTTGGGGGGGAATTCTTTGAGTCTCAGGGTGAAAGTGTGTCCCTTTAGAGAGGATTGCTTGTCTTTGCCACGTGGCAAAAGGGGTGGCCAGGGGTGCTATAAATCAAGGCCATTTTGAACTAACTCACAGCTTGGAATTTTCTGAATGTCACGGTGATACAAATTTGGGCTGCAGTCCCCTGGGGGGAGTGAAATGGGTTTGTTTTTGATGTGTACTTACCCTGAGAGTGCAACCCTTTTGGATTCTAGCCTCAAGCAGAAAGGGTTTAGATCCCCACCCCACCCCTCCTTGGATAGGCTCTAGGCTCTGACTTCGGTTTATCTCAACCCTGGAGACCATCAGAGCCCTGAGGGCCAAAATGGCTTATGGGACTAAGCTGACTGCTCTTCCTTAGACTTTGGCAAGCTAACTCTTGCCTCCTCGGTGCTTTGGTGTCTTTAAGATCATGTTTAAAACACACTGTCTTCCTGGATGTTTAGTCGTTGCCAGCAGCAGTGTTGATCTCCAAAACCCCGTTCTACTCCACTAGCGGAAATAGAGATCAAGCGGCAGAGTTTCTCCATTGAGGGGAATGGCAGGCATTAAGGGACAGGTCAGAGCCTGCCATGGTCCTGGGGCAGGATCCTTCAGTCAGAGACTCCATGCCACGGGAGGAGAGACTCCCAGGGGGACACTGCGGTCCTGTGGGAGTGGCAGTAAAGACAAAGGGTGTGCCTGAGGGATGTTTTGGAAGTAAAATCAACTGGATTGGGTAGGAGGGAGTAGAGGACAGCTCTGGGGTTTCTGGCTTGGTTGCCTAAATAGTTTTCTTACCATTCTTGGTCTATTATTGTTACCTTTTGGGCGATTAGCCAACAGGAGTCTGTATTAACAGTGCTTATGTAACTAATATGTGGAAATGATTATATTTCTAATTTTGAACTTTTCACAGATGTTTCAATTTATAGATCAATCCAGCATTTGATGGATAACTCAGCATTTGATGTCCCCAATCTGAACAGAATCCTGAATTGTGGGGTTTTTTAAATTTTTTTTTTTTATGTTTATTTATTTTTGAGAGAGACAGAGAGAGAGAAAATGAGAATGAGTGGGGGTGGGGCAGAGAGAGGGAGACACAGAATCTGAAGCAGGCTCCAGGCTCTGAGCCGTCAGCACAGAGCCCGATGGGGGGCTTGAACCCACAAACCGTGAGATCATGGCGTGAGCTGAAGTTGGATGCTCAACCGACTGAGCCACCCAGACGCCCCTAGAGACTTTACACTCCTACAGGGAAGATGTGAACAAGGTGGTAAAATGGTATATTAACAGAAGGTTCATTTGGTTGTAAATGACAGTCAAGAAAGTCTGATGAGCTGAAGGAAAAATGGGGTTACTGGGTCACTCGTGGAGCAGAAGGGCAGGACCCTTAACTGAGCCTCACATAGGCTAAGACCCAAAGTGGCTCCTTTCCCACTGTCTGTCTGATCTTGGCGTCACTTTCTGCGAACCTTTTCCCTGAGGATGTTGTCGTTTCTCAGCTGCTTTATGGAAGTCGGCCCCACACAGCTTCTAAACTTATTTGTCCCCAGATCCAGGTCCTTTAAGATGGCAATTAGCCACTCTGCATCCTAACTTCGGATTTCTCAAGAGTGATAGAAAGGAGGAGGGGCAGAAAGGGAGTCGGTGGCCATCAGGTCCAGCCAGCTGTCACCACGGGGAGCCGGGCTGCCCATGGCACTTGAATGGAGCGGCCGGAGACAGTCCTCAAGCCTCGGAATCCTCCTGGGTAGCCCCCCTCCCCCCAGGTTGTGTGCACAGACAACAAAAGATTGATAAACCGCCCCGGGGGACAGGTAGTCCTATTTGAGTTGGATCTCGAAGAGTGAATTGTCATTAGCCTGGTGTAGAGACCAGCGACAACAGGTTGTTGGCAGAGTGAAAGGTATGTACAAAAGGCCTGCGTCATTTTCAGGGAACTGCTGAGCCTTTTGGGGGGGGAGGGTTCTATTACTCTTCCCGTCTTCTATTTTTATGGTCTTATTCATGTTGCATTCTTCCGTACGTATTTCTAGCGGCATTACTTCTGTTTGCATTAATTTCTTTAGGCTGGGATTAGAATCGTAGGTGCCAGACAGCCTAGCATTTCAGAGCGTAGCGTTATCTGGAGTTGCAATAAGCATGCTTCGTTTGTGTTTCCTCAGCCGGCACTTTGAGGAAGGTGTTCTGGACGACAGCCCCCCGGACGGCCTCTGTGGCATGGCACGTGACCATGCCCACACAGCCTGCCCGAGGGGGCCCGGGTGCCAGGGGCAGGTGTGGGCTGGAACCAGTACCGCCACCTGGGCACCCCGGCGAGGGGCTGCCTTGGCCAGAAACAGGCACCCTCTCCATAACTTGCCTGCACAGAGGAAGCTCCTTTTTCGATGTGCACAGAGGTGCCCTGGGTGCCAGCGGCTGCCCTGCTTTGCCCCGCTTTTCTCCGCTCACGCGTCCGAAATTCCTCACGTCCAGTTCGTGAGTGTTGGTGGCCTCGAGGAAGCTTTCTTTCAGGTGCTGCTCAGGCTGGACAGAAGAAAAGGGGATTTATGAAGTTCCCATACCGATTCGAACCTGCTTTAGGAAATGGGTCGTTATGCCGTCGTCTTTTCTGCTGCGCGCGTGTTTCTATAGTGCAAATTAGTTGACCCACGATTGGTAAATAGGGAGTGATGGCACACGCTGTGGACATTGGTGCATACGCAGCTTTCCGTGAGCGTGTCCCCGCTGAGGGCAGCGGATGCAACGGACACTAACAAACAGCCAGGGGCCGCAGCCCCGGTAGGACAGCAGGACTGCGCCCCTTACTCATCCCCGCTTCTTCCTCTGGACTCAACAGGTGCTCAGTCTTAGAAGTAGTAATTTTGTGGTTCTCCCCAATCTTTCTGCGTTTTGTCCTAATCTTTGTACCTTGCGAGCCCAGTCGGTTCTCACATTCTTTCCACGGGGTGATCTTCACAATTGTATTTTTATTATGTAGTCATTCATTTATCCAAGTTTATTTATTTTTGAGAGAGAGGGAGGGAGAGCATGGGGGAGGGGCAGAGAGAGAGGGGGACAGGGGATCCGAAGCAGGAGGCACATTGACAGCAGCGAGCCCGACGCGGGGCTTGAACCCACAAACCGTGAGACCATGACCTGAGCTGACGTGGGACGCTTAACCGACCGAGCCACCCAGGCACCCCCACAGTCGTATGTCTTTAAAAGATAAAGTCCATTCTGTATACAGTTGGAATCAAACAGTTTTGGAGACCCAAGTGTGTATTTTTAGCATTTTATTTGTTAAGTGTTCTGGTGATAGAATTCCATAGGTTTTCAGTGGTTTTCTTTGTGTACACAGAACTTAGTTTTTCAGAATACCAATCACACTATGACAGAAACGTGTGTATTTACAATTTTTGTCCCATAGCTCTATACCCAGGCTGGAATCCCCCTTTGCCCACACAACACGCGGTCCTTGTTATTGTTTTCTTCGCTGCCAGGGATAACCAGCTACAACGGCGATGGAAGCGTTACCGACTGAGTCATCCGTAGTCTTAAAAGTTTGGAGACCCATCTAAGCTACCGGAAACTTAATTTCTTTCTTTCTTTTTTTTTTTTAAGTTTATTTATTAATTTTGAGAGAGATGTGGGAGGGGCAGAGAGCGAGGGAGAGAGAACCCCAAGCAGGCTCCGTGCTGCCACCGCAGAGCCTGATGCAGGGCCTCGATCTCCCGAACCGAGAGAACATGACCTGAGCCTAAACCAGCAAGAGTCGGACGCTGAGCCACCCAGGTGCCCCTAAACTTAATTTCTTTGTGGTCCTCTTGAATTTCCTTAGTAATCCCCTTCCCGCCTGCCCACGCTGCTGTCCCACTGTCCTCTGCTCAGGTGCCTCTTGTGTTCACGTATCTTTCGCCAGGTCTGCCCTGACTCCTCAAGTTTCCATGGTCCCAGATTACCTGTCTCAATGTGCTGCTGACCAACCTTACGTTCTGGAAAATTTGCTGCAGCTGTCTTCTGGGCCCACAATCCCGAGAGGAAACTTTCTTTTCAACTGACCCCTCCCTCACAGAACCAGGCTTTTACGATAACATTAGGACTTGGAACGTGTTTCCTCTTAGAAACAAATAGCCAACTGAAAAATGAATGTCTGGAACGCAACCCATTCACAAATTGGATTCTGTCTGCACACAGATGAAAAGTTCAAATGCTTTGGCATAGAAAGAACTGTTCAGAAACAATTACGATAAACCCATAAGGCACTTGCTTTTTTTTTTTTTTTTTTTTTTTTTGGCACGTTGAGCCAGAGTAGGAGGACAGGGACAGGTTTAAGTTTAAAAGAAAAAAATAGGTTAGGGGCGCCTGGGTGGCCCAGACGGTTCAGCGTCCGCCTTCGGCTCAGGTCATAATCTCGCCGTCCGTGGGTTCGAGGCCCGCGTCAGGCTCGGTGCTGACAGCTCAGAGCTGGAGACCGCTTTGCATCCTGTGTCTCCCTCTCTCTCTGACGCTCCCCCGCTTGCACTGTCTCTCTCAAAAAATAAACAAACATTAAAGAATGTCTAGAGGCAATCCGTGTCAATGTTTCGATGTGTAGTTTCCATCCTTTTTTATTTGTTTATTTATTTATTTGTTTTAATTACTTTTTTAAAAAATATTTATTTATTTTTGAGACAGAGAGAGACAGAGCATGAATGGGGGAGGGGTAGAGACAGAGGGAGACACAGAATCTGAAACAGGCTCCAGGCTCTGAGCTGTCAGCTGACGCGGGGCTCGAATTCACAGACTGGGAGATCATGGCCTGAGCCGAAGTTGAACGCTTAACCGACTGAGCCACCCAGGCGGCCCTTCAATCCTTTTTTAAAGTCTCATTGAGATTATACTGTCCATCTACTTCGTCATATCGTTATGTATTCCTCGCAATGGTAATTTTTAATGACTGCCTAATAGTCTAATGAAGTTTTAATAGTCTATACATTCGTTCCATTTTTTTTGGGCTTCCATAAATAATGCTGCAGTCAACATCTCCCCATATAAACCTTTTTCCTTTTTTGGATAGCTTCCTTAGAACAGACTTGCCTTTTGAGGAATTATTTGGTCAGAGGATATGAGTATGTCAAGGCTCCCCTCCCGGTACATGTTGCCAAATTGCTCTCACAGAGGGCTGTTTATATAAATATATATTTTTAAAGGATGCTTTTAACCCGCTTACAGCCTCGTTTAGAGGCATTTTAGGTAGTTCAACATACGTGCAGCGTAGGGTTGGAAGACCAGCCGCCATGCTGTCCGTCTGTCTGTCCTCTAAGGAGAGCTGTGGTCAGTGACCCACCGATCACAATTTCGTTCTTCATTCAAGTTTAGAATCCTCAGGGTCTCCGAAACAGAAGGCTTTGTAATTTCCCTTTTTTTTTTTTAATGTTTATTTACATTGAGAGAGAGCAAGCGCATGCTTGCATGTATGCACCTGCGTTGGGGAGG
This sequence comes from Panthera uncia, assembly GCF_023721935.1. Classification (NCBI taxonomy): domain Eukaryota; kingdom Metazoa; phylum Chordata; class Mammalia; order Carnivora; family Felidae; genus Panthera; species Panthera uncia. The sequence continues at coordinate 20,649,175 of NC_064809.1, read as the reverse complement.
GGCAGAGAGAGAGAGAGAGAGAGAGGCAGGGAGAGCATCCCAAGCAGGCTCCGTGCAGAGCCGGATGCAGGGCCCGAACTCATAAACCATGAGATTGTGACCTGAACCGAAATCAAGAGTAGGACGCTCAACCGACTGAGCCACCCAGGCGACCCCATCGTTTCCTTTTTTGCTTTTTTTTTTTTAAAAAAAAAAAACAAACAAACAAACACCACAAGACCAACTATATGCTTTCCTACAAGTCTGGGGTCTGGAAGTTGGGGTGGAGATAAGAGTAGGACAAGTCGTGGTCAGTTGGAAGCTGGTAACTTTTCAGGCAGAGTACTTGGATCCCAGAAGCGGGCCAGTGTCCTCTCTTTATGTTTGACTCAACTTCAACTGGCCGTGCTCTACGTAGCTTTTACCATACCCAGCCCTCTAGCATTTCCTGGCGGGTGACACGCCTGAAATAGAACACCGGGAATTTGTAGTTGGTTTCCCAGTCTTAGCACTTCACATGAGACCTGACCAGTGGATGATTCAGAAGGACCGCTACACTTCCTTCCGCTGCAGTCCGTGATTAGAATATATGTGTTTGCTCTTTAAAGGTTGAGTGCTCTCAGCCCTTGGTAGTCCTGTCCTTGGCTTGGAGCTCCGCTCTGTGTGCTGTCCCCTCTGCTCAGCATTATCTGATGTAAATACGTCAGTCACCTGTGCTGACTTCACAAACACCCTGCAGCCTGGCAAGGCCAGGCAGGGGAGGCGGAAGGTTCGGCCAGGTAGCTGTGAGCGCCCGGCTCCTTCCTTAGTTAACTCGTATTCCGAAAGGAGAAAGCCATGTAAGTTTTCCTTTGGACAGAAGTGAAGGAGTATATCGTGTAGTTTAATAAACAGTAAAAGAGTAAAATAAAAGAGTTTTAATAGATAATGAAAGAGTAAAATTCCCGGGGCACCTGGCTGGCTCAGTCAGAAGCACGTGTGACTCTTGATCTTGGGGTCGTGAGTTGGAGCCCCACTTGGCGGGGGGGGGGGGGGGGGGTAAAGATTACGTAAATAAATAAATATTTTAAAAAATACCAAAATTCCCTGTTTTAATATTTAACTCTTTTACGTAATATGGGAAGTAACATTTCTCTTTGGCTGAAGAGGAAGAGTGCTTGAGAACACTGAAGAAAATTGAAGGGACAAATGCGAAAGGAAAGGAAAGGTCATGCTTATAAACCACAGTCATCCAGATAAACGGTTATTCCCACTCTGTGTGTGGATGTGTTTTATTGTGACAGCGGTTAACTACGGTTGCCAGTTTTCAGAAGGCCTAAATTATGGACTATTTCAGATGGATGTGGGCTTTAAAATTAGTCCCTGGATAATGTGTTTCTTTTAAAATTGAACCTTAATTGATTTTTATTTTTTAAAGCTTGAATTAAGTAGAAAATTAAGGGCCTTTTATCAAAAGATGGTAATGTATATTTAACTCAGATGATTACTTAATAGAGAATTATTCCTATCCTATTATTATTTTAAAATATTAACTGACACAAAAAGCCATAAATATTACATTTTGTTAAAAAAGTCTCTTTAATTTATGTTTTAAGAGTCACAGACCATTTTTTTTTTTAAGTTTATTTATTTTGAGGGGGGAGGGGCAGAGAAGAGAGAGAATCCCATGCAGATTCCAAGCTGTCAGCACAGAGCCCATTGTGGGACTTGAACCCACGAACCTTGAGATCATGACCTGAGCTGAAACCGAGAGTCGGATGCCTAACTGGCTGAGCCCCCCCAGGAGCCCCTAAAAGTCACGACCATTCTGAATGGTCTTGGAAAGTGTGTTGAGTGAGAACATAGCCAGGATGACTTTTCGATATTGATAAATTAACTGCAATTTTTCACTGATTTCAAAATAAGAGCTTTTTAGAATTACGAATATAAATCTTTTATGTTCTGTTTTTAAGAAAGTACTTGTTTCCTTATGTGAGACATTTCTGCAAGAGTTCAAGAAAGCTTCCGTACAGATTGTTTTCCACTTAACCAGAGTGGCCAAATACTGTTTCAGAACAAATTTATTCCCATCTCTGAACCTCCAGAACAAGAGACCATTTAAGAATTCATTTCTACTTGGTTATTTACCGCAAGAAAAGGCTGTTCTGATGGCGTGTGGAGTAGTCCAAAATAAGAGTTGTGCCAGAAACGTTTACTTACAACCATTGGGTATACCAGCTGAGGAGAGACCCTTTTATCCTGTTTCCTTACAAACCAAAACCAAAACACAGGTCTTTTCTTATCATAAACAAATTGGAAAGAATATAGATATCCATTAGTGTGATATGTTTGGGGTTAAATGAAATGATGCATCCGTGTACTGAAATACATTGTAACTCTTACACATGCTTATGGACTTCAGTGTCACCGCTGTGTAAAAACTGTGAAGGGTTGAGTGCGGAGAGACCTGTGTTTTAAAACATTACAGGTCTCTCTGAGGGGGGGAGGGAATCATAGGTGATTTTTTTTTTTTTTTTTTTTTTTTTACTTTCTACTTACATATTTCTATAGTTTGACTTTTTTTAAATGTTGAACATGTGGTATTTACAATTAGGAAAACAAGATGTGCTCTTAGGTATGGTGGATGGGAAGAAATCTTTTACAGATTGAATTTGGATAGGCAGAAATAATTGCATATTTCCGTTTGTGAAATAGATATATTTACTTGATATAAAGGATTTTTTTTTTTTTTGGTGTGTGGGGGGGTAGCCATCCCAGGAAGTCCCTGGATTATAAAGCATTATTGATTGTTTTGGGAGAAACTGTGAAGTGACAAATGATTCTGAAAGTTGTTACTTTTGGTGAGCATGGGAGAAACAGAGATAAACTCGAGTGATTATCACTAATTTTCTTATAGGTATCCAAGTGTTTTTTTTGAACTTTTTAAAAGTTTATTTTATTTCTTATATTTTTTATATTTTATATAAAGTATATATTTATTTTGAAAGAGAGAGGGAGACAGATCTCCAGCAGTGGAGAGGCAGAGAGAGAGGGAGAGAGAAAAAAATCCCAAGCACTGTCAGTGCTGAGCCTGATGTGGGGCTCGAACTCATGAACCACGAGATCATGACCTGAGCTGAAGTTGGGGTGCTTAACCAAGCCACCCAGGTGCCCCTAGAACACAACGAATTTTTTTAAGTTTATTTCCTTATTTTTGAGAGAGACAGAGACTGTGTGAGTGGGGGAGGGGCAGAGAGAGAGAGGGAGAGAGAGAGAATCCCAAGCAGGCTCTGCACTGTCAGCGCAGAGCCCTATGTGGAGCTCAAATCCATGAACCGTGAGATCGTGACCTGAGCGGAAACCGAGAGTCAGATGCCTAACCAACTGAGCCACCCAAGTGGCCCGAACACAAAGAAGTTTTAAAGATGCATTAAAGATAAAATGAGTATTAACAGCCAAAATCTTGCTCTTGTTAAGAACGTTATTGTTACGTGTTTTAATTTTTTTTTAATTTTAATTATTTTTTGAAATGTTTACTTATTTCTCTTGAGAGAGAGTGTGAGCAGGGGAGGGGCAGAAAGAGGGGGAGAGAGAGAATCCCAAGCAGGTTCTGCGCTGTTAGTGCTGGGGGGTGGGGGGGGGGCTCGATCCCACGAACAGTCAGACCATGACCTGAGCCCAGATCAACATTTGGGCACTTAACTCACCGAGCCATCCAGTTGCCCCAATTTTTATTATTTTTTTAAAGTTTATTAAATAATCTCTACACCCAACATGGGGCTTTAATGACCTGAGATCAAGAGTTATGCGCTCTCCCAGCTGAGCCAGCCAGGCCCCCCATGTATTTTTAAATGAAAGTATACGGATGAATTTCTGTCTTTGTTTCTTTCTTGTTAGTTGCGAGAGTGGAGGAGGGAGAGGGAGACAGAGAATCCCTATCAGGCTCCCTGCTGTCCACGTAGAGCCCCACTCGGGCTTCAGTCTCTCCAACCGTGAGATCTTGACATGAGTTGAAACCATGAGTCCAAGCGCTTAGCCGACTGAGCCATCCAGGCGTCCTGTGTCATTGTTTTTAAAAATCTTTGTGACCAGTCTGCGATTTGACAAGTGTGGTTCTACATTCAACTTATTTTGTTATTTGGCTTGAAAACTCATAAGAGCTAAAAAAAAAAAAAAAAGTTATCTCACCGAGATACGTTGATCCAAATAAATAGTTGAAGTTCATTAACGACTATATTTATTAACCAGCAAATTTCATTTTCAAACCATCTACCAGTTATGCAGAACATTTGGTTACAATTTGGTGAATTTCCTTTTTTCCCTGATCTCATTAAATTCCCGAAAAATGTATTTCAGTTTATATTAATAATGATGGTGGAGGGTTGAAATACACTTTTTACATTCACTGACATTTTTAAAATGGATTAGAAAACTGTTTCTAAGTTCTCTGTAAATACAAAAGCACCCCTTTTCAAATTGCCGTCTCCGTAATACGAGTTTCTTTCCAAAAAGCAGTTATTTTCTTTAACTTTTTAGAACCTCATCTTTACCTTGAAGGGACTAAGTAAAAGCTCATTTAAAAATATCCTCCAAGGGGCGCCTGGGTGGCTCAGTCGGTTAAGCGTCTGACTTTGGCTCAGGTCATGATCTCACGGTCTGTGAGTTCGAGCCCTGCGTCGGGCTCTGTGCTGACAGCTCAGAGCCTGGAGTCCGTTTCAGATTCTGTGTCTCCCTCTCTCTCTGCCCCTCCCCTGTTCATGCTCTGTCTCTCTCTCTGTCTCAAAAATAAATAAACATTAAAAAAAATTAAAAAATAAAAATAAAAAAAATAAAAATATCCTCCAGGTAGCATATTAGTGACGGCTACTTGTGATCATGGAGTAGGTCAGTAAATTTAGAACAGGTTGTATTTACATAAAAGAAGAATATGTTAATCATCCTTAAGACAATTCTTAAATTTTTTTTTTTTTAACGTTTATTTATTTTTGAGACAGAGAGAGACAGAGCATGAACAGGGGAGGGTCACAGAGAGAAGGAGACACAGAATCTGAAACAGGCTCCAGGCTCTGAGCTGTCAGCACAGAGCCCGACGCAGGGCTCGAACCCACGGACTGTGAGATCATGACCTGAGCCGAAGTCGGACGCTTAACCGACTGAGCCACCCGGGCGCCCCAAGACAATTCTTTTATGTATTTTGCCATGAGAAAACTAGAACAGCTCTGGATGGTATAAAATATTTTTGTGGTCACTCCCACCTCATTACTTAAAGTTTGCGTGTGTGTGTTTTTTAAGTTTTATTTATTTATTTCGAGAGAGAGCACGAGCAGGGGAGGGGCAGAGAGAGAGGGAGAAAGAGAGAATCCCAAGCAGGCTCTGCACTGTCAGCATGGAGTCCGGTGCGGGGCTCAAACTCACAAACCATGAGATCATGACCTGAACCAAAACCAAGAGTTGGATGCTTGCCGGACTGAGCCACCCAGGCACCCCAGTTGTGTTTTTTCTACCACATAGATGACATCCTACCATAAATAAACTGCGCAGATGATGGGGACCATCTTGCATGTGAATCCAAACGAGGGCGCCGGTGTTGATGTAAGAGGCATTTCTTTTCCATCAAAGATAAAAAATAGAGGCACCTGGGTTACCCAGTTGGTTAAGCACCTGACTTCGGCTCAGTTTATGACCTCGAGGTCCGTGAGTCCGAGCCCCATGTCGGGCTCCGTGCTGACAGCTCAGAGCCTGCAACCTGCTTCAGATTCTGTGTCTCCCTCTCTCTCTATCCCTCCCCCGCTCGCACTCTGTCTCTCTCAACAATAAACATTAAAAAAAAATGTTTTTAAAAGAAGATTAAAAAATGACCATAAATGCACATTCTGAGAGTTTCTCCCCAAACCCAGCAGATCGTCTTGCTTACTCCTCCCACCCTCCCCGCCGCGTACACATCCCTTAGGAGATTCTCCACGCAGTATGTATGTGATGGAGTGACTCCGGATTTGCACCTTTTCATCAGGTTCTCTTCATTTCTTAGATTCTGTTTCCAAAAAAATCAGAAAATCTGCTTAGAACCAGATGCTACTTGTGATCCCCACCCCCACCCCCCCTCTTCCTTCATCTTATTCATGAGAAAACAGGCATTGAGAAAGAGATCGTCTTCAGATGGGACTAGAATCACGTCTCCCTGGCCAGCACTGGGCTGCTCTGTGTCAGTTCGTCTCCGGGTCGTGTATACATGACCCACCGCTACCCAGACGAGCTAGTGGAAACCTGTTGATACCTGACTTCCTAAAGACTAATTTCCTTCTCAAATCTCCCTGCTCTGTTCTTTTGCTTCCCAAGCATATGGCCTTGAAATCCTCTTTCTTTTTCTTTTTCCGTCCTTTTCATCACAGACACATGCTTCGTCTAGATATTACTGAAATGTGAAGAATACTCCGAAGCAGAGTCTCATTTCCTGAGAAGTAGCCTTCTAAGTGAATCAAGATGCAATACAGAATCACTCTGTTTTTAGTGATGAAGGTGAAATCTTTATAACCTGTCTGCCCTCCAGAAGTCCCCGAGACTTAACAAGGAAGGTGTAGATAAAATAGAACAAACACCGAACACGGTAAAAAAAATATCAAATTGTAAAGAAGGAGAGGGAAATATATATTTACCATAACATTGTGCACAGTCCTGGTTAAGGACCTTGACATTTGAACTTGACTTCTTTAGGAGCCACGACAAAGCTGTGACAGAACTATCCTTGTCTCCTACCAGGACGAACACTGGTTTCATTTTCACCGCCCGGTTCTGAGGGAAGTTTGCTGTTAGAGGGCATTAGACAGGAAAATGAATTTTTGTGGAATTCGGTGAAGGCCATGGGCGAAAATGTGACCCGGGGCTGGGGACTCAGGATGACTTAGCCCAGGTGTATGGCCTTTTCCTAATCTGGCTTTATACCAAGACAAGGCTTGAATAAATAATGCAAGAATCAGTTTTTCCCGTCTGGCTTGGTGATGAATTGAGGTCATTATTGAGTGCCTAACGGATGCGTTTTCTGCATCGTCGACTGAAAGAGGATTCACATGCTGCAGAATTAGTACCTCGGAATGGAGTTCGCGAAGGCCGTGTTGTATTGGGTGAAAGGAGAATCTGCCTTCATAATCAAGGGCCCCCTCTGTCTAGCGGAAGGTCACAGGCAGGACCTGGGTGTTTCTCAGAAGCATTCCTCAGTAGTACTCAGAGCCCCCAGACCCTGAGCTGTCTGAGCAGGGACGACAGTGTTTAGGATAAGAGATAATAAAGAGCTACCCTTAGGATAGAAGACTCTAAAGACAGCTTCCATGATGTGTTTCTTTAGAAGCATCTTCCACCCCATGCTTTTCCTCAGACCCTCTGGTATAGATTTGGGACTCTTTTCTGTTGGCTGGGACACTGACTGTGCAGTGCCACATGGTCCAGACCCCCATGACGGGAAACGCAGGTTCCTCGACTCTAGTCCTAAGCTGCTCTCCGCAACTCTTCCCGCTCACTAGTCATTGGAAACGACATAAGGAAGGTTTCTGAGAAGTTGTGCCGCCCTGAAGTGTGTTCTTGAGAGTCAGGGGCTGAAGCCCTGTCCGTCAGATATCTGCTGAGCGCCGGCTCCCCCTCTGGCAGGAGCTTCCACCTGGAACCGTTGGAAACGACACCCAAATGTGGCAGGAACGGGTGAGCCGCGTCATCGTTTGTGGACGCAGGGAGGGCATACATAAACAATGACCAGTTTTAAGTGCCACGGTCTCTCTGCTTTACACAAATGACATTTAAGGGCATAGGTTTTATGATGAGAAGTAGGGAGTCGAAGTTTAAAAACTCACTGACAAGTTTTATGAAACCTGGGGGGAACCTCCCACTCGTCTCGTACGACAATCCGATCTATATGTAAAGAAAGACACAATACCACAACGGAAATCAATAATCCTGAGAGGAGGAGAAGGAACAAGAGAATACAAATAAATCTGGGGCGGGGGCGCCTGGGTGGCTCCGTCGGTTAAGCGTCCGACTTCGTCTCAGGTCACGATCTCGCGGTCCGTGAGTTCGAGCCCCGCGTCGGGCTCCGTGCTGACAGCTCAGAGCCTGGAGCCTGCTTCCGATTCTGCATCTCCCTGTCTCTCTGTCCCTCACCTACTTGCACTCTGTCTCTCTCTGTCTCCCAAAAATAAATGAATGCTAAAAAAAAAAATTAAAAAGAAAAAGAATAACTCTGGGGTTTTTCGTATCTAGAAGTGAAGAAAAAAGTTTGGTATCTGGAAAGGCACTCAAGGTTTATTACCTATAAGGCCCTGGGAGACGGTGCAGGTTTTCAGGAGGTCAGATGACAAGGACAAGGGAAGGCACGAGTCCGATGGAGCCGGGCTGCAGGAGAGGTGGCTGGGGAGGAGCTCTGAGCTCAGCTGGTCACAGCCGCCATCCTGAGGCGACCAGAGTAAAATAGAGCGTCACGGCCTGGGCTCCGTTGCTGCCATTTGGCACAGACACATAGCACTGTTGTTTGAGTCCCAGCATCTCTGCAGGCTTTCCCCAAACCATTCCATTTTCTTGTGTGCGTGTGTGTTTAAGGTTTTATTTTTAAGTAATCTCTGCTCCCAACGTGGGGCTCGAACCCCCACCCCCCACCCAGATCAGGAGTCACAGGCTCCACCGACTGAACCAGCCAGGTGCCCCTCATTTTCTTGTTTGCAAAATGGGGATCCCACCTCTTCAGCCTCCCTCAGGGCGTTCTGTGGGGACCGCATGAGTGACATTTGCTTGAGGATGAGGACGTTTTCATCCTTCAGTGTGGACCAAGTGCCAGGACAAGGGGGCTGGTAGAAATGTTTGCTCCCGTGCCCCACGGCCAGTTTATGCCCCACTGCTCTCTTCTTTGCATTGGACGCCTGGGTCACATTTTTTGGTTGGCATTGGACCGGAGCTGTTTCAGATTCGAACGCTTCATTTGTCTTGGACAAGTTATTTATCCTTTCAAGCTCAGTCTTGTCATCTGTAAAATGGGTTTGGTATTTCTTGCCATGTTGTTACGAGGACAAAAGGAGATAAGGAATATGAAAGCATCTGGGGGCGCCTGAGTGGCTCAGTCGGTTGAGTGTCTGACTTCGGCTCAGGTCATGATCTCGCAGTTCGTGGGTTCGAGCCCCACGTCAGGCTCTGTGCTGACAGCTCGGAGCCTGGAACCTGCTTCGGATTCTGTCTCCCTCTCTCTCTGCCCCTCCCCTTTTCACACTCTGTCTCTCTCTCTCTCTCTCTCTCAAAAATAAACAAACATTAAAAATAAACTTAAAAAAAATAACAACAAAAAATAAAATAAAAGCATCTGGCAGAATTAGTAGTCATGGCACATTCAGTAAATGTTAGGTTTTCTCCCCTTTTTCTGTAGTTGTGCCCTTGGAAGAAAAATTCCCTTGAAAGAGAAGTGACTTCAGTTTTGTGTCAGTGTCTTCCATAAAGGGAGAAACAAAAATCTTTCAAAATTTTATTTAAAATATTCAACTGATGGAAAACACATGACGATAGTAAATAATCTTGGGGCTCCTGGCTGCGCAGTCAGAAGAGCATGCAACTCTTGATCTCTGGGTCGTGTGAGCCCCATGTTGGCTGTAGAAATTACTTAAATAAATAAAACTTAAAAAAAAAAAGAGAGAGTAAGTAATGTTAAAGGTTTCCGGTTTGGGGAGCCCTAGCGATTTAAACGTGACCTGATGCTTTCTTGCAGACTTGGGCCGGGTGGTCCGGCTTAGTGCCTGAGCTCTGACTTAGGAGCGAGACTGATGGGGTCCCACCAGTTGCCAGCTCTATGACCTTGGAGAAGTTCACCTGTCTGTGCCTCAGTTTCCTCTTTTGTACGAGGTGGGTAGGACCAGTACCCACCTCACAGGGTTGTCCCTCTATTCCAGGAAGGTAGTTTTGAGGATTAAATGAGTTAATCTACATAAAAACCCCCAAGAACAGTGCCTGTCGCTGTTACTTCTGTTTATTATTACCGGCATAATTCTGTTGCTGTTGTCGATCTAATGCTAATAAGGTCAAGACCGGTGCAAGTTTCAAGAGATAATTAATTGAATAAAATATTTTCTTGGGATAAGCAATTATGGCCTTTTTCTTTCTTCCTTCCTTCCTTCCCTCCTTCCTTCCTTCCTTCCTTCCTTCCTTCCTTCCTCCTTTCTTGCTTTCTTGCTTTCTTGCTTTATCCAGGGCTCAAGTATTTGAATGAGTGGTGAGCCAGTCCTGGCCTTACTCACTGATGCCCGAAGAGTGATCTGTCTCCTCTGACGTGAGCATGTAGCTCAAGAAAGGCTCGAGGCAGCCAGTGAAGATGCCGCAGGGTGTCTGTGGCCACACAGTCCGTTTTCAGGGGGTTGTGCTCGTTCGGGTGGCTCTCGTGTTCCGAGGTGGCACTTCGATGCGCTGTTTCCATTTCCAATCGGAAGCCCTGTCTTCCTTCTTTGTTGTTTGCAGAGAAACGCGCGCCTCTGTCTCATCTGGGTCGGCTTGTATTCGAGGAGCTTCGTGGGGATAGGAGAGCTTCGCCTTTGGTGAGGGAAGCACTTCGTGCTTTTGGTGACCTGCAGGTCCCCCACCGGGTGCTGTCACTACTACTGAAGACATTCGTCATCGTGACAGGTGGTTCTCCGCTCTGTGCCTGGTGCCCGAGACCCTGTGCAGGCCGCTTAGAGGGGATCCTTCGTTTTAAGTCTCTACAGAGTGCCGTTCTCTACGGATACTGTATTTCAACTCTTTTGTGTCCATGGTTTCAAAATTTTCCACTCACACTGCTCTTTTGACGTGTTCAGGAAACGGTCGTCTTTTTGGCGCTTCTAATTCTTTCCATTTTCGTGGACCCCTCGTTCATCTCTAATAAAATGTGAGCTGTATTTATCTGAAAATTTAAAATTGAGATGTTACTAGGCTACTTGTGACCGCACTCTCTTTTGTTCGTAGATTAAAACAGAAAGAAGAGGGGCGTCTTGGTGGCCCAGTCGGTTAAGCGTCTGATTTTTCATTTTGGCTCAGGTCGTGATCTCACGGTCCTGAGATGGAGATTGTCTCTTTCCCGGAGCACCTGGGTGGCTCAGTCGGTTGAGTGTTCGACTCAGATCACGATCTCGTGGTTAGTGAGTTCGAGCCCCACATCGGGCTCGCTGCTGTCGGGGCAGAGCCCACTTCGGATCCTCTGTCCTCTTCTCTCTGCCCCTCCTCTGCTCATATGTACTTCTTTCTCTCTCTCTCAAAAATAAATGAACATAAAAAAAAAAAAGAGATTCTCTCTCTCTCTCCCTTTCTCTCTCTGCCGCTGCTCCCTCTCTCTCAAGGAAAAAAATAAATAAAACAGAAAGAAGGGCTTCCTTTCTTCAATTATTGATTAACTCCTTAATATAGAAGGGACATAATATAAATAAATACAATATAAATAAATGTAGAAGGGACTCCTGAATATAGAAGGACTGACAGGGAGAAACTTGTCTCTTTGACCCCTGCTGATATCCCTTTTCAGATCTCTGAAAGAAACCCAGAGGTTCGGAGTCCTCTCCCCCCAATTCATTTGTGAGATTCAAGTCAGATGTAGGATGTGTAAGCATTCGGGAGATTAGATTTCCTTCAGTAGATAAGAACCACTCTCTAGAAGTTCCAGTTGTTTAAGGATGCAGTCAGCTGCCTTTGGGAATAATGAGTTTCCTGTTCCTGAAATTATCCGAGTATGTGCTGGGTCAGCACGTTTCAAAGTCTCTTTTCCACAGTGGTAGACAAGATGGATAAACATTCACAATCAGAGCACACTCCCATGGGCAGAGTCGGGTTTGGGCAGCATTCCTGACACGCCAGCTATAAGTCCACCCCCTCCCCCTCACTCAAGAACGAAAGGGATGCCGCACCCGTGAATCTATTTACACTCATATATAAAAAGTAAGTATCGTTACTTACTCTCTTGGTATTGAAGGACCAAGAACACGGTTGATAACGAAGTATGGCTCAGCTACCAACGTGTGTGACTGGAGTTGACACGGACTGGCCCCAAGTCCTGCTGTTGTCTGGAGGCACCAGTCCCCAGGTGGGTGATAGGATTAGGCAGCGTGTAGCTTTTTAAATCCTGAGACTTTGATTCTGTGTCGTGACCAAAATTGCTCAAGAATTTTCTTTCTTTTTTTTTTAAAAAATTTTTTTTTAATGTTATATATTTTTAAGAGAGAGAGAGAGACAAAGAGAGCTTGAGTAGAGGAAGGCAGAGAGAGAGAGGGAGACACAGAATCTGAAGCAGGCTTCAGGCTCTGAGCTGTCAGCACAGAGCCTGACGTGGGGCTCGAACTCACGAACGGTGAAGTCGTGACCTGAGCTGAAGTCGGATGCTTAACCGACTGAGCCACCCAGGCACGCCGAGGAGATTTTCTTCCTAATGACTCACTTTTGGTCTGAAATTTATTACAGTTGGTAAGTAGGGTTCAGAGACATAAAGACTTCAATTCTCAGGTCCTATCCCACTCTGCCTATTTAGCAGTAAGTACTAGACCTTATAGTAAATACCAAAAACATTGGGTCAAAAGAAAAAACCAAAATCAGTTGAAGAGTATGCACGCGTACTTTGTTAATAAACTCCTCTTAAAAATTATATGCGTAGGAGCTCTCATGCTATATAATTATACATTATAATTTCATTCCATAATTTTAAGCACTCAAAGCAGAACCGTTGTTTTAAAGGTTTCTTTTTTTTAAAGTTTATTATTTATTTTGAGAGAGAGAGAGAACATGCGCACACGTGAGGAAGGGGCAGAGAGAAAGGGAGAGAGAGAATCTCAAGCAGGCCCCACACTTTCATCATGGAGCCCAGTGCAAAATTCGAACCCGCGAACTGTGAGGTCATGACCCGAGTGGACACCAAGAGTTGGGTGCTCCACTGACTGAGCCACCCACACGCCCCAAAGCAGAACCATTCTGAGAATCAAAATCCTTTGGCAAATATAAACCTTAGAATTCTTACAAATAGATACATGGCCTCTTTGCCGTAGTTGACCTTGAATGACAAGATTGTCACCAGGAATGAGGTTTCTCTCTTTGTGTCTGTCCCGCAAGCATGAAAATAATCCTCACTGACCCGCTGTTTTGCGAGGCTGGACACTTGCCGAGAATAGCTGACGACGCAAGAAGAGAAGCAGCTGTGCACGGGGAGCCGAAGCGGGGCGGCCGTGAGCAGGATGGGCGTTAAGGAATGCTGGGAAGACACACCCGCGTACAACTCGAAATGGTTTGGCAGGGCAGCAAAATGCTAGGGAGCAGCAGTAACGGACTGGGCGTTTTCCCAGAAGTCTTCAGAGAACCCAGTGGCACTTCACAAATGGTCACCCTGCCATATGCGTGGGGCATCATGACGGTTTCTAGCAGGTGGCTCTGCTTGCACGGGTGACGCATCAGGAGACTGTGGTGCCCTGTAGACCAAGGATCTTTTTCATACCAGGGCGCTTGAGCTGATGCTGTATATTGGGAGGGAGCTTCAGGTTTTCTGATAAACATAAGTTATGTTTCGTTAAGACGGGGTTTTGTTTTGAGGTGGGAAATACCTGTAAGAGGACAAGGAGAGCCGGTGGGTATAATTTTTTATTGTGAATGTGAGATGTACGTAAAAGAGTGCAATGACACACACAAGTACAGTTCAAGGAATACTGGTGAAACACATTGCATGTAAGCTTTTTTGGGAGGGCACAGAGAGAGATGCTTTAAAAGGTTTTTTGACAGTTTCCTTTGGACTGGCTAGGAGAAAAATCGAAGAATGGGGCAAAGGATATTTGTTGCCGATGGGCTGTTGATACCATAGATTTTGATGCTGGTTTTTCATTTAAAAAGCCCCAATTAGTAGTATCTTTGAGATTGGCTAAGTTTACTTTTTTTTTTGAGAGAGAGTATGTGTGAGCAGGGGAGAGGGGCGTGTGGGGGGGAGTTGGGAGACAATCTTTTTTTTTTTTTTTTTAATGTTTATGTATTTATTTTGAGAGAGTGGGCATGTTAGTGGGGGAGGGGCAGAGACAGAGAATCAATCCCAAGCAGGCTCCACGCTATCAGCGAGGAGCCCAACGCAGGGCTCGATCCCACAAATCGTGAGACCGTGACCCGAGCCAGAATCGAATCAGATGCTTACCCGCTTGAGCCACCCAGGCACCGTGAGAGAGAGTGAATCTTCAGGCTCCACACTCTGCAAGGAGCGTGATGTGTGGGGCTGGATCCCACGACCCTGGCGGGGATCATGACCTGAAATCAACAGTTGGACGTTCAACTGACTGAACCACCCAGGTGCCCCTAAATGTACATTTTTATCGTAAGCATTCATGGATAGTAAAACAGCAAACCAGTGGAGAAAATAAACCGAAAGATGGTTGGCCGCGCATCCGAAACCACAGGAGTCGGGAGTTGGCATAGTCCTAAAACTCCCCTAGTAGGGGAGTTACATTGGAAAATGTAAGGGAATGCATCTAGAACAAAAAGAGTCCGTGTTAAACGTAAAAGATACTGGGCTCCAAACTTCTTGTTGGTATTTTAGGATAGGATGATTCAGACTATTTCTAGTGGGGTCTGGGGCTGATGTGCTGCTACCTTTTGTAGCCAATGACAGCCAGGAAGTGCTGGGCAGTTCCAGCACAGGGATAAAGAAAACATTTCAAGATCGTACACTTTAAGAAAAACAAAGTTTAACTTTCAATTGAAGTATATACATGACATCCAATGTCATGTTAGTTTCAGGTGCATACCGTAGTGATTTGACAGTTCTAGACGTTACACCGTGGTCACCACAGTGAGTGTACTTACCATCTGTCACCATACAGTGTTATCACAATATTATTGACTAGGTCCTCTGTGCTGTACTTTTCACCCTCATGACTTATTTATCTTATAACTAGGGGAGTGTACCTCTTCATCCCCTTTTCCTGTTTGCCCATCCCCATCCCCTCCTTCTCTCTGGTCGCGATCAGATTGTTCTCTGGATTTGAGTCTGTTTCTGGTTTTGTTTGTTGGTTCACGTGCTTTGTTTTTTAGATCCCACATATAAGTGAAATCACACAGTATTTGCCTGTCTCCGTCTGACTTATTTCGCTCCGTGTAATGCCATCAAGGTCCATCCATGTTGTCACAAAATTTCATTCTGTCACAAAAGATTTCATTCTTTGTTTATGGCTGGCTTATATACCATTGGATATATATACACCACATCTCCTTTATCAGTTTATCTGTCTGTGGACACTTAGATTGCTTCCATTTCTTGGCTATTGTAAATAATGCTGTAATAAACGTAAAGGCGAATATGTCTTTTCTTTTTTATAAATTTTTTTAACGTTTATTCATTTTTGAGAGACACAGAGAGACAGAGCGTGAATGGGGGAAGGGCAGAGAGAGAGGGAGACACAGAATCCGAAGCAGGATCCAGGCTCCGAGCTGTCAGCCCAGAGCCCGACGTGGGGCTCGATCTCACGAACCATGAGATCGTGGCCTCAGCCGAAGTCGGACGCTTAACCAACTGGGCCACCCAGGAGCCCCTGAATATATCTTTTTGAATTTGTGTTTTCATTTTCTTTGCGTAAATACCCAGAGTGAAATTATGAGATCGTATAGTAATTCTATTTTTAATTTTTGAGGAATGCCCATACTGTTTTCCACAGAGGCTGCACCAAATTACTTTACCACCAGCAGTCGCTCAGGGGTTCCCTTCTCTCTGCATCCATGCCGGCATTTCTTGTTTGTTGCATTTTTGATGATGGCCATTCTGACTGGTATGAGATGATATCTCATTGTGGTTTTGATTTGCATCTCCCTGATGATTAGTGATGTTGAGCATCTTTTCATGTGTCTGTCTGTTGGCCATCTGTATGTCTTCTTTGGAAAAAGCGTATTCAGGTCCTCTGCCCATTTTTTAATCAGATTTTTTTTTGGGGGGGGTGTTGAGTTGTAGGAGTTATTTATGTATTTTGGATATTAACACTTTATTGGATATATTATTTACAAGCGTATTCTCCCATTCCATATGTTGCCTTTTTGTTTCCTTGATTGTGCAAAAGCCTTTTATGTTGATGTAGTCCCAATATATTATTTTTGCTTTTTGTTGACCTTATTCGAGGAGATAGATCCAAAAAAATATCGTTAAGACCAATGGGCAAGAGAAAAAAAAAAAAAAGACTAATGTGCAAGAGATTACTGCCTGTGTTTTTTTCTAGGAGCTTTATGGTTTCAGGTCTGACGTTTAGGTCTTCAATTCATTTTGAGTTTATTTTTATGTATGGTATCAGATAGTTCTCCAATCCCATTCTATTGTGTGTGGCTCTCCAGTTTTCCCATAAAAGAGAGCGTTTTTCTCAATCTATATTCTTCCCTCCTTTGTTGTAGATTAATTAACCATACAAGCATGGGTTCATTTCTGGGCTCTCCGTCCTTTTCTATTGATTTATGTATTTATTTTTGTGCCAGTACCATACTGTTTTGACCACTGTAGCTTACGATAGTATAGTTTGAAATGTGGGGCTGTGACACCTTCAGTTTTGTTCTTGTTTCTCAAGATTGCTTGGCTATATGGGGTCTTTTGTGGTTTGATACAAATTGTAGGGTTGTTTGTCCCAATTCTGTGAAAAATGCTTTCGGTATTTTGATAGGGGTTGCAGTCTATAGACTGCTTTGGGTAATATGGACATTTAAAAAATACTGATTCTTCCCATTTATGAGCATTGTATATCTTTCCATTTATTTGTGGCATCGTCAGTTTCTTTCACCAATGTCTTCTAGTTTTCAGGGTACAGGTCTTTCACTCCCTTGGTTAAATCTGTTTCTGGGTATTTTTTTCTTTTAGATAAAACTACTAGTGGGATTGTTTTCTTGATTTCTCTTTCTGCTAGTTCATTATTAGTGTCTAGGAATGCAACAGATCTCTATATATTAATTTTGTATTTTGCAACTTACTGAATTTATTTATTATTTCTAGTAGTTTTTTGGTGGAATTTTTAGGTTTTCTATATGGTACTATTGCATCTACAAATAACAAGTGTTTTACTTCCTTCTTACCATTTTGGATGTTTTTTTTAATTTCTTGTCTTGATTGCCATGGCAAGGACTTCTAGTATTGTGTTGAATAAAGTGGCAAGAGTGGACATTACATCCTTGTGTTGTTCTTGATCTTAGAGGAAAAGCTTTCAGCTTTTTACCACTGAGTATAACGTTAGCTCTGGATTTGTCATATATGGCCTTTATTGTATCAAGATATGATTCCTCTATCCTCTGTACCCACTTTATTGGGAGTTTTTATCATGAGTGATTGTTGAATTTCGTCAAATGTTTTTTCTGCATCTATTGAGATGATCATGTGATTTTTATCATTCCTTTTGTTAATGTGGTGTATCACAGTGATTTATGAATATTGAACTATCCTTGCGTACCTGGAATAAATTTTACTTGATCATGGTGAGTGATCTTTTTAATGTATTGTTGAATTCGGTTTGCTAATATTTCGTTAAGGATTTTTGCATCTATGTTCATTAAGGATATTGACCTGTAATTTTCCTATTTTGTAGTGTCTTGGTTGGTTTTGGTATCAGGGTAATGCTGGCCTCATAGAATGAATTTGGAAACATTGTTTTCTCTTTATTTTTTGGGAATAGGTTGAGAAGGATAGGTAACTCTTAAAAAAAAATTTTTTTTTAATGTTTATTTTTGAGAGAGAGAGAGACAGAGCACGTGCGGGGGAGGAGCAGAGAGAGAGGTTGACACAGAATCCGAAACAGGCTCCAGGCTCTGAGCTGTCAGCACAGAGCCCGACCCGGGGCCTGAACTCACAAACCATAAGATCATGACCTGAGCTGAAGCCAGACACTCAACTGACTGAGCCACCCAGGCGCCCCGGGATAGGTAACTATTTAAATGTTTGGTAGAATTCACCAGTGAAGGCATCTGGTCTTGGAGTTTTATTTGTTGGGAGTTTTTTGATTGCTTATTCAATTTTATACTAGTAACTGATTGGGGCGCCTGGGTGTCTCAGTCGGTTAAGCGGCTGACTTCGGCTCAGGTCATGATCTTGCAGTTAGTGAGTTTGAGCCCTGTGTTGGGCTCTGTGCTGACAGCTCAGAGCCTGGAGCCTCCTTCAGATTCTGTGTCTCCCACCTCTTTCTACCCCTCCCCTGCTCACGCTCTGTGTCTCTCTGTCTTTTAATAATAAATAAACATTAAAAAAAATTTATACTAGTAATTGATCTGTTCAGATTTTCTATTTTTTTCCTGGTTTAGTCTTGGAAGATTGTATGTTTCTAGGAATTTATCCATTTCTTCTAGATTGTCCAGTTGGGTGTATAGTTTTTTGCAGTAGTCTCCTAATCCTTTGTATATCTGTGGTCTCAGTTGTAACTTCTCTTTCATTTCTGATTTTAAGTGAGTTCTCCCATTTTCTTGATGAATCTGGCTAAAGGTTTGTCAGTTTTGTTTATCTTTTCAAAGAACCAGCTCTTAATCTCATTGATCTCTTCTATTAGTTTTTTGTTGTTTTTAGTTTCTACTTCGTTTCTTTCTTCTCTAATCTTTATTATTTCCTTCTTTATACTAATTTTGGGCTTTGTTCTTCTTTTTCTAGTTCGTTTAGGTATAAAGTTAGATTGTTTATTTGAGATTAGTCTTGTTTCTTGAGGTAGACCTGTATTGTTACAAACCTTCCTCTTAGAATTGCTTTTGCTGCAATCCCAAAGATGTTGAAATATCGTGTTTCCATTTCCATTTTTCTCCAGGTATTTTTTTATTTTGTCATGGATTTTTTGGTTGACTCATTAGTTGTTTAGTGGCATTATTTTTTCTAGGTTTTTTTCTACTATTGTTTTTTCGAGTTTTTTTCCTGTAACTAATTTCTAGTTTCATATTGTTGTTGTCAGAAAAGAGATACTAAACCATGAGGAGAAATTAAAATGAAATAAGACTCTTCAGTCTTGAAAGATGAAGCCGTGATTAAAAATAAAACAGGGGCGCCTGGGTGGCTCAGTCCATTGAGCGTCCGACTTCGGCTCAGGTCATGATCTCACAGCTCGTGAGTTTAAGCCCCGCATCGGACTCTGTGCTGACGGCTCGGAGCCTGGAGCCCGTTTCGGATTCTGTGCCTCCCTCTCTCTCTGCCCCAACCCACTCGCATTCTGTCTCTGTCTGTCTCAAAAATAAATAAACATTAAAAAATATTTTAAAAAATCAAAATAAATACAACAAAACAAAACATAGGCTAAATGTTTAGATTTCTTTTTTGTTTTTTAATGTTTGTTTATTCTGAGAGAGAGAGAGTGAGGGAGCAGGGGAGGGGCAGAGAGTGAGAGGGAGGAAGAGAGAGAATCCCAAGCAGGCTCCGTACTATTAGGATAGAGCCCTGCACAGGGTTTAATCCCAAGAACTGTGAGATTATGATCTGAGCCAGAATCAAGAGTTGGACACTTAACTGACCAAGCCACCCAGGTGTCCCTAGACTACTTCTTCTTCTTCTTTGTCTTGTCTTTTCTTTTTTCTTTTCGTTTCTCTCCTCTTCTCTTCCTTTCTTTGCTTTGCTTTGCTTTTTTCTAATCTTATTTTATTTATTTTTCAGTAAGCCCTATACCTAACATGGGGCCTGATTGAACTCACGACCCCAAGATCAAGTATCACATGCTTCTATGGAAGGAGCCCGTCAAGGTGCCCATATTTAGACTTCTTTATCAGACCCTGAAGAACTGAGCAAAAGATAGCTGTTAATGCTTGAGGGGAAAGTGTCTGATAAAAGAAAGTAACTTCAGTTTAATGTTTACAAAGCAGTTGTGCCGTTGTCATTCACTTGACCTTTCCACAACACTCGAGAGGAGAGGGGGCATGTGTTATTATTCACATTTGACAGACAGACGAGAAAACAGCTCTGAGTGAGAAAGTGACTTGGCTAGGAGCACCTGGGTGGCTCAGTCGGTTAAGCTTCCGACTTCGGCTCAGGTCATGATCTCATGGTCCGTGAGTTCGAGCCCCATGTTGGGCTCTGTGCTGACAGCTCAGAGCCTGGAGCCTGCTTCACATTCTGTCTCCCTCTCTCTCTGACCCTCCCCCATTCATGCTCTGTCTCTCTCTGTCTCAAAAATAAATAAACATTAAAAAAAATTAAAAAAAAAAAAACCTTAAAAAAAAAAAAAGAAAGTGACTTGGCTAAGCTGATACTCTAAAGGGTCAGGAGCAAATCCACCTCCGACTCAGGTCCTGGGTTCTTGTCCCTGCTTGGTGTTTAGAAAACTCAGAAGGATCAGTAGGTTCTGTGGACCGAGTCTCTCTGGTGACGTAAAGTGTGATGGCAAAGCGTAGGTACTGAAGGAGACCTGTAAAATGTGAATCCTATTAAGATGTTAAAGGGCAGGCCTGAAGCTGCGGTAGTAAGCGTAACTTTGAAGAGTTGAGATCATAAGGAGCAATGTGTCATCTCATGGTTCCCCTTGTTAGTGGCTGAGGGTTTATTGACTTGATCGGACATAAAGTTTCCTCATTGTCATTTGTACTGTGCTGTAACGTAAAATTAGCTTTTGCCTTTGTGTGTGTGTGTATGTGTGTGTGTGTGTGTGTGTGCGCACGTGCATCAGAGAGAGATGGCCTCTCGTAGGGCAAAACGCAGAAGGGTCCAGAAGATCAGTCTTGTGTGAAAATAGGCCTGCAGGTAACATGGTGGGTGACTGCACATTGTCCATGCCCTGGGTTAATGCCAGAATTTTCAGACGCATATGATGCATATTTAAAAATTATGGGACCATCTGTGTCTCTTCAGACGCCTGGTGAGAATCCCAGGCGTTCCAAACAAGGGTCAGCACGGTAGGTGAACCCCAGCTAACGTCAGCTTGTAGTCACCTGTCCCTGAATAGAGACTCTAGGAGCCGTATCCGAGTCCGGAGGAATTCACAAATTAGGCAGGTTTAATGTGAGAACAGATCCTCCTAGTATTTTAGAGGCCCTGTAGTAACATCTGTGTTTATTTTTTTTAATATTCTATTTATATTTAAGAGACACAGAGACAGAGACAGAGCGTGAGCAGGGAAGGGGCAGAGAGAAAGGGAGACGCAGAATCGGAAGCAGGCCCCAGGCTCCGAGCCGTCAGCACAGAGCCCGACGGGTGGCTCGAACCCGCAAACTGAGAGATCATGACCTGAACGGAAGTCGGACACTCAACCGACTGAACCACCCAGGCGCCCCACCAAGGTTGAGTATTTTATACAGGAAATATATGTGGATGTTTGTATAAGGTGCTCAGTGGAGTATTTCACCTTTTGGCATTTGTATGGTATCTTTTGAATTAACTCTAGCACAGGGATTAGCTGACTATGGCCTATGGGCCCAGTCTGGCCCACGGCCTGTTTTTACATGGCCCTTGAGCTAAGACTGGGTTTTGTATACATGCAAAAGAGTGGTTAAAAATTTTTTTAAAGAAAAATATATCATTACTTGTGAAAATTATATAAAATTCAGATTTCAGTGTCCATAAACGTTTTATTGGATCACAGCCATATTCATTTGTTTGCGTATTGCCTATAGCTCCTTCTGTGCTAGTCAAACAGAATTGACTCGCTGTGACAGAGACCATATGGCCTGCAAAGCCTAGACTTTTTACTGGATATCCCTGCTATTGCAAAATAATATTAATTTCTGAAATTAAGGTTCTCCCTTTTTTTGCTGTGACTTTTAAAAAACAGTAATGTTTTGGAACACAGAATCATTTGATTTTTATTAAATGAAAGGGCCAACATTTTTTTCAGGCAAGTGAATCTCTTACTTTATAAGACAGTGGAAAATAGAGCCCACAGAGCCACAACCTTTTACCAAACACAAAGTGTTTCTATTAAGTATCTATCTCAGCGCCTGGGTGGCTCAGTCGGTCAAGTGTCTGACTTCAGCCCAGGTCACGATCTCATGACATTTGTGAGTTTGAGCCCCGCATCGGGCTCTGTGCTGACAGCTCAGAACCTGGAGCCTGCTTCAGATTCTGTGTCTCCCTCTCTCTCTGCCTCTCCCAACTCACACTCTGTCTGTCTCTCAAAAATAAATGAATATTTAAAAAAAAAAAAAAAGTATCTATCTCAATAGCCAAGGGCTCATTCTTTTGGATATTGTTTTCCTCTGGGCCTGTCCGCACCTTGTGTGCAGATGGGTTCACCAACTGTTCCTCTGATTCCTTTATGCTCAAGAGATTTTTCTCCTCCCCTGGAATCTGGGCTGGCCCTCACTTTGACCAACAGAATGTGATGAACGCGGTGCCTTGTGACTTCAAGACACAGGCCTTTAGAAGCCTCGCAGCTTCTGTTTGGCCCTCCTAACAACCTGCCACCAAGTCAAAGAGGCTTGAGCTGGACTAGGAGAAGGGACCTGGTGGAAAAGGAAAGACTCAGTCCAGCTGACAGACACCCCGGGGACTCAGAGGTAAGAGCGGGTCACCTTGAAAAGCTCAGACTGTATGGAAACACTTCATGCCTGAGCCCTACTCAGATTCTGGACCCTTGTAAAATTGGGAGCCAAATAAGATGGGGGTTGTTTGAAGCCGCTGAGTTTTGGAGTATCCTGTTACGCAGTATTATCTAGGTGAAACAGTTTGAGATGTACGGGACTTTTTACCAGGAAAAACAAAAAGAGATACCCGTTAATATAGGGCGTTAATAAACTGTAGTTACATACGTTGCAGTGGCGTGCTTGACTTCCTCATGCATGTGGTTCATCTGAAAAATCAAGTCGTTATTTTTATGATTAAAGGAGTGTGCGCATGCTCGGGGCTCCTGGCCGGCTCAGTCTGTAGACCATGCAACTCTTGGTCTCCGGGTTGTGAGTCCAAGGCCAATGCTGACCATGGAGCCTGCTGAAAGAAAAGAAAGGAAGGAAGGAAGGAAGGAAGGAAGGAAGGAAGGAAGGAAGGAAGGAAAGAAAAGGGAAAAGTGATACATGCTTATTAGAGAAAACTTAGAAAAAGGAAATTCTATGTTTGTTTGTTTGTTTTGCATTTATTTATTTTGAGAGAGACGGAGAGACAGCATGAGTGGGGGAGGGGCAGAGAGAGAGGGAGACAGAGAACCCCAAGCAGGCTCCACGCTGTCAGCGCAGAGCCCGACACAGGGCTCCATCCCAGGAAGCTGCGATGTCATGACCTGAGCCAAAACCAAGAGTCGGACCCCTAACCCAACTGAGCCCCATCCAGGTTTCCTAGATAAAGAAAATTCTAAAGCCCAGTGTTTAAATTGCTCACAATTCCACCATCTAGGCTAGAGGATCATTGTTAGTTCCAGCCTTTTCTTTATAAAGTCTTATTTTGTTAAGTTATAAATATATATCGTTTTGTACTCTGCTTTAGTTTTGTAATACTATACCATCATGAAATATATTTCACAAGCATGATTTTGAATGACCACAGTGGCTTATTTAAGTGGACGGTAAAAAATTCACATAATTAAAATCCAAGGACCTGGTCCTCATTTTCCATTTTTAGGTTTGCTAGTTAGAGAATTTTTTGAAAAGCGAACCTTTTTTTAATTTTTTATTTAATTTTTATTTTAGAGAGAGAGAGAGAGAGGGAGAGAGCACAAACTGGGGGGAGGAGCGGGGAGGGGGGAAGAGGGAGAGAGCACAAACTGGGGAGAGGAGCAGAGGGGGGGAGAGAGAGAGAGAGAGAGAGAGAGAGAGGGAGAGAGAATGAGAGAATCTTAAGCAGGCTGTACGCTCAGCATGGAGCCCCACGTGGGGCTCGATCCCACAACTCTGGGATCATGACTTGAGCTGAAATCAAGAGTCGGACGCCCAACTGACTGAGCCACCCAGGCACTTCTGAAAAGCAACCCATTTTTTAAAAACTGCTTTGTTGAGCTGTAATTCACATGTAATACAAATGTACAATGTAAAATCCATTTGAAGTGTACAATTCAGTGTTTCTTAGTAGTCTTATAGGCTTCTGTAACCATTGTCACAATCTGATTTTAGAACATTTTCATCCCCTCTAAAAGAAACCAAACCTCCTGTCCCTTCCAGCCCCTACCCCCAGCGCTAGGCAACCACAAATCTACTTCCTGCCTCTGTCGATTTGTGTGTGGTCGCTTGTGACTGGCTTCTTTCACTTAGCATAATGTTTTCAAGGTTCATCTATGTTGCAGCATGTGGCATCGCTTCCTTCCTGTTGATTGTTGAGTAATATTCTGTTGTATGGACGGACCATGGTGTCTTTGTGCATTCATCAATTGATGTCTATTTGGGTTGTTTAGACTTTTTGGGTTATTATGAATAATGCTGTGTGGACATATGTTTTCATTTCTCTTGGGTGTATCTGAGGAGCGAAATCTTTGGGTCCTACGGTAACTCTCTAACACGCCAAGGGGTTGCCAGACATTTTTCCAAAGCAGTTGTATCCCTTTGCTTATCAGCACGGATGTATCAGGTCTCTGGTTTCACTACGTCCTTGCTCATGCTTCCTAACGTCTTAGGGATTTACAGCTGTCCTAGTGGAGGGCAGTGGTATTTCACTGTTTTCATTCTCATTTCCCTCATGGCTAATGATGTTGAGCCTCTTTTCATATGCTTATTGGCCACATTCATCTCTCTCTCTCTCTCTCTCTTTTTTTTTTTTACAGAATTACTCATTTTTTGAGAGAGAGAAAGAAAACACAAGTGGAGGGGGGCAGAGAGAGAAAGGTAGAGAAACAATCCCAAGCAGGCTCTACACTGTCAGCCCAGAGCCCGATGCGTGGCTTGAACTCAGGAACCGTGAGATCATGACCTGAGCCGAAGTCAGACACTTAACCAACTGAGCCACCCGGGTGCCCCTGCATCTTTTTTTGAAGAAGTGTGTCTTTTTTTGGAGCAATATATTTTGTCCATTTTTAAATTGGGTTATTTGTCTTTAGTATTGAGTTGTAAAAATTCTTCCAGATAGAAGACCGTTATGAGAGATGTAATTTGCAAATCTCATCTCCCATGTGGTGGGTTTCTCTCCCTTTCTTGATAGCATTGTTTGCAGCATTAACATTTTCAGTTTTGACCTAGTCTGCCAGTTTATCTTTTTTTTTTTTTTTTTGTGGTTGTTGCTTCTGTCTTTGATGTCATATAATTACCTAAACCAAGATCACAAAGCTTTTAGAGAATTTGTAAAGACGTTATTTTACTCCACAGCTAGTACTGCTAGGTTTTTTATTTGTTCATTTTAAATTGTAAACCCTTCTGGGACAATACATATAGTGCACATTCATTTTAATAGCTGCATAATATTCCGTGCTATAAATATGCCTTAACGTATTCAACCATTATCTATTGATGGGCAAAAAGTCTTATTTCCAGTTTTTTGGGTTTGCCCCAAACAAGACTGCAAAAGTCCTTGTACATTTATTATTTTGTTTCTGGCGCCTTTGTTCCTGCAGAATACATTGCCTAGGATGGAATGGGCAGCTTTCTTCAAAATCTAAGTAGCTGAGGGGCGCCTGGGTGGCGCAGTCGGTTAAGCGTCCGACTTCAGCCAGGTCACGATCTCGCGGTCCGTGAGTTCGAGCCCCGCGTCAGGCTCTGGGCTGATGGCTCGGAGCCTGGAGCCTGTTTCCGATTCTGTGTCTCCCTCTCTCTCTGCCCCTCCCCCGTTCATGCTCTGTCTCTCTCTGTCCCAAAAATAAATAAAAAAGGTTGAAAAAAAAATTAAAAAAAAAAAAATCTAAGTAGCTGAGATTTGTTCTTTATCGGAACGTGGATACTCTCGGCAGCCGATTAGGAAAAAAGATTATGAATCTACTGTAAGCGAACTTTTCATCACGGTAAATTCATTTCAGAGAGCAGGGTTGCCCTCATGATTCTTTGCTTTTTCAAAAGCTTGTTTTCTTTAGGGTGGGAGAAGACTGCTTCCCATACAGCAACAGAGTAACAGAAATACAGAAAGGTTTGGAAATAGCCACCAAGAAAAGTATGCCAGTGAGCCCTGCCTTCCATTTGGATTTATTGTTTGTGGGGTTTTTTTGGCCATGTGTTGCTGAAACAGAATTTAGGGACCTCATAAAGATACACACACACCCAGGGTATGTCGGGTGTAAACTTATGGGATCCCTCTGGGGAGCCTGTGCTGGCTCTTTGCTGAGGTCTGGTTAACGCATATTTAATTTCTTGTGTATTACTGAAAAGGGGATTGGCAGGGCTAAAAGTCATGCACCTGATATTTTTAGGCCATTGTGACAGAATAGGGACATGTAAAAAATAAAAGTCAAACAATTAAAAGTGAATGTAATTTTTGTTATGTTTTATTCATACTGGTTTAAAAGGAGCGAGAAAGGGAAACTTCTTGGGGCTTTAACTGATGTGCTGGCTCCTAACATAATTAAATGGTCGGCTTTTCATTTAGAAGAACCAGAGTGGCAGGGAATGTTCTAGTATTTTTAGATTCTTTTTCTCTAGAGCCCTAATGGCCTATCATGTTGACTCTTCATTGGAACACACTTGCCTCTTTGTAATAAACCTTCAGATTGTTGCTGTTATTTAGACTTTGGTAGGGGGCTACTTTAGTGTCTTGGTGGCTGATTAAGATGCTAAGTTATATCTTAGGGTTTGGGGTTTTTTTAATGTTTATTTATTTATTTTGAAAGAGAGAGCGAGCGTGCATGCATGCACACCACACTAGCAGGGTAAGGGCAGAGAGTGGGGCCGGTGGGGTGGGGTGGGGGGGGCGGTGTTGGAGGAGAGAGAATCCCAAGCAGGCTCCACACTGTCAGCACAGAGCCTGACATGGGGCTGGATCTCCCGGATCAAGAGATCATGACCTGAGCTGAAATCGAGAGTCAGACAGTCAACCGACTGAGCCACCTAGGTGCCCCCATCTTAGTGTTATTTTAAAAATTTATCTGATGGTTTTAGGCTCTGTTACTGATTGGTTTGAGTTTAACCAAGCAAATGGCCAAGTAGGAAACTGTCAACCAGGGGTGCTTTTGAAGGCTTTTGTTTTTCTTTTACTATTAATGGAAACTTTAAAATATTTCAAGAGCAGAGAGAATAGTGTACTGAACCCCCATGAACCTCTGACTCATCTTCAACGTTTTATCATCTCGGAGCTGATTCTGTCTCATTGTTCTGCTCAGCCCAAATGGCAGCCACCAGTCACCTGTGGCTGCTCCCAGTTGAGGTGTGAGCCACATCCTCCCCAACGGTTTGCAAGTTCTCTCCCTCCCGGGAGCTCTTAATTCTTCCCCGACCCTCCCGGGTAAGCACAAAACCTCCCCTTCCCCACCCCTCATCCTCCTCTCCATAAGCTTGTTTGTTTCCTTTGTAACACTTGCACGACTTGTAGTTGTTTAATTATTTGACTTGCCTGGTAAGTTTCAGTCTGACTCCCTACGGTAACAGAACCTCCAGGAGGACCCTGGGGGTGGGGGGGACGGGAATCGGTGACTCCCCCGTAGTGATTCTGAGGTGATTCCCTTGTGAGCACACACACCGTGGCAGGAATGCTCAACCCAGGTGGACCTAACCCCTCTCTCACAAAGCATGTATGTTGTAATCACCTTTACTATCTTGATGTGAAACTCAGAGATTATAGAAATTATCTATACACATAATTTTAAGAAATGAATGTAATGGCCTAACTATAACATCAAAGAAAGTATAAGGAATTTGTAATAAAATAACGTGTTTTTGCCCCCCCCCCCCCGCCTGTTTCTAGTATTGGCAGTGTGGTTTGTATTAAACTAACCCTTTCTGCTAGATAGTCTTAAACTCTGGTTTATGTCTTTATAACACATACGAACAGTAGTAACAGTCCTGAACCGCTTGGTCCCTCGGTCACTTTCAGGTCTCTGCTAAGAATTACCAGAGTCTGGCTCGAGTCCCTTACACAACAGCAGCACCCCCCCCCCCGCCCCCCCCCAACCAACCAGCACTTACCATCCCTCTTAACTCAGCCTTTCCCCCCGCATAGCACTGGGTACCACCTGACATTCTCTGTATTTTTTTCATTGCCTATTTCCTCCCACTAAGACGCTCCACGAAGGCAAGGGAATTTTCTCTTGAAAACCCTCAGCACCTACCGCAGTGTGCGGAATGCAGCAGGCGTTCGGGAGAGGTTCTGAAGCAAATGAATCCTTTGTGCTCTCTCTTGTGCTATGATCCTTCAGCAAGAAGGGCTTATGAGGAGCTGGATTTTGAGCTACTCTCCAAAACGGCTCCCTCATCGGCACATCCTTGAGACGAGGCATTCCCTCTATTTAGTCTTTTACCCTTGTTCTGCCATATTGGACAGTTGCTTGTAGAGGGAGGTGGTGTACCAGATGAAGAGAGTCATCACCTGTAACGTACTTGCTCGTGTCACATTCAGATTTTTAGGGTACCCCTCTCGATCCGAGATGGCGAGCTGAGAGGTGATCAGGTTGTCAGGTTGATTCTGACTCAGGATGGACAAGGACTTGACGTCTTGGGGGGTCACATTGCTGGTTGGCATCAAGACATCAGTAATGGAAAGTTCTGTTGGTCCCAGTTCCTAAAATAAGGGATGCAGTCTTTATTTGCCATTTAGGGGAACTTGGTAGACTTTTATGAAGTAGAAGAAACTTTGCGAAATGAAAGCACATGTTATCTGGGAATAATATTATGGGATAATAACTTTTGAAAAATCCTCTACATTGAACGCTAAGAGGAGACCTAAAGAGGAGAGGCATGAGGAGGAGGAGACGAATTGCCAGCTGCCATTCTAGAACATGGAGATGGCATTGGGGGACGGGGGTGGTGGCTGTGAGATGGCAATAGTTTGTTCATTTGCCTGTGAATGGTACCTGGGAGATACTGACCAGCATCCCAAAGAATTTAAGTAATAGATCATGTACAGTGGGTTCTGTTACTTCACCAAAGTGTAAACCCGTTTCCTTTTTTCCAAGTCAGGAAATACAAAAGAAATAGCTTGAGAGGATGGTGACCGAGGTTTAATGAGGCTTGAACGTTTCCTGGCCTTGTTTCCCTCCTCCGAACACTCTGTGGAGTGGACATGACAGCCAGCTTGGGAACTGGTAGTTCCTGTGTCATAAGAAATGTGTCACACTGATCATTTAAGGGAACCATCTTGCTTGTTAAGGAGATTCTTTTCCTTACTTACAATGCCTTGTGTACTGGCCCTTCTTATTTGCTGTTTTTTCTCAACAGTGCTGTAAGAGTTAAAGCAAAGGTAATAATACTACCTCGTAATGGTGGCTATAATAGAAGAATCCCATTTGCTTGCTACTTTTCTCCACTGTTGTGTTAATACAAGCGTTGTTTTCCCATACTCAATCAATATGCCAATCAATACTGTATGAACAATAAGCAATGCAAATGGTAAGAACGAAGGACCAGAAAGATGTCACATAACCAATGATGACCGCCCTGAGCTCTGTTCTCTGAAGGCAATTAATTAAGTTCTCTTTGATTAATGGGTACCTTAGCTACCTTCTACCTGCCTATGAAAAGTATAATTGGTAACTTCTTAATAAAACGACACCGGTTGGGAATGCAAGCTGGTGCAGCCACTCTGGAAAACAGTATGGAGGTTCCTCAAAACACTAAAAATAGAACTACCCTATGACCCAGCAATTGCACTACTAGGCATTTATCCACGGGATACAGGTGCGCTGTTTCGAAGGGACACATGCACCCCCATGTTTATAGCAGCACTATGAACAATAGCCAAAGTATGGAAAGAATGGTTGGATGGATGGATGGATGGATGGATGGATGGATGGATAAAGAAGATGTGGTATATATGTACAATGGAGTATTACTCGGCAATCAAAAAGAATGAAATCTTGCCATTTACAGCTACGTGGATGGACCTGGAGGGTATTATGCTAAGTGCAATTAGTCAGAGAAAGACAAAAATCATATGACTTCAGTCATATGAGGACTTTAAGTCATAAGACTTTAAGTCTTATGAGCCCTTTTTTTGTTCCCACGTGTCTTCCTCTCTCCCTCTCCGAGTACTGTAGCGTGATTCTTAGGAGTAGAGGTGTCTCATAAGCATGGAAATAGTGCTTTTGAAGGCAGGGTTCACCAAAAGAAAGTGACCGAAGGCGAAAGGGATTGTTCGCAAGTAGCATCTGTATCAACAGATGGGAAGACTAGTCAGTGGGTCGTCAATACCTGCCACGTGCAAGTCCGCGCCCAGGGACTACCAGTTGCTCTAAGTCTAAGAAATTAAGGAAAGTGGAGGTCTGTGTCCCTGTGGTTAAATATTTCGTGGCCAGCATCACGGGCTAGGTGTGACACCATAATTAGGTGGCAGATGAAAAGCAAAGGTTCCATGTATGGCCAAGAGGGTGGGGTAAAGAGGCCGTGCTTGCACAGCACATTCCTGCAGAAAATAAGTTGGTCTTTCAGTTGGTGGAACGACTCTTCATTTGGCTGTAATATTCCTCCGGGAGGGCTTCGTGAATTCAATAAAACAAAGCTCCAGAAAAACCTATTCTGTTTGAGGGAATATATAATTAACCCATAGAAATTAGTGCCATCCAGTATATTACTGAGGAAAAAAAAAAAAAAGGATTAAATACCGGTATGAATAAAAATAGTGTCTGTTATTGTTCTCTCTGGGATAAAATTACCAGGACTGCCAGTCGTGCTGCTTGAGGGTCTGGTTTGTTATTGGCTGGGTTGGGAACAGCGCTTTCTGTCTCCCTGTTACATAATGATCCGTAGTCAGGTGAATAGCAGGATTCCTCCCTCCCCACCCCCCCAACTTTTGCCAGATGGGCCGGCTGTGAGCCGCTACAGTTACAGAAAAGGCAGTTATGGTTGTGTTGGAGTTACGTCTGGTGTATGTTAAAATGCTGTTAGAATAATTTTTGTACCTTTCAAAATTCCTTTCTGCACGTCGCACACCGTCCCGTCTGGAAGCTAGACCTGCCGGAGCTGAGCCCAGGACACGTGGTTCTAGTCCGAGGTCTACCTTTGACTGCGGTGGTTAATTAATAGACGTCGGTCGCATTTTCCTGCATTAAGTTCCGAACAAACAAAAAAGCGTAACACCCAGTTCCTGCCTGTAAGGAATCGGTTCAGTGGGAGGGTCACCCACGCAAACACAATGGTCACGTGTGACGGACGGTTTTGCAGCATCAGGGAAGGAACCCACACCACCCCTGGTGGGGCGCAGCGGGGCGTGGCCTCCCTGGGGCTCAGGGGACTCTCGGGGCCGTCAGGCCAGAGGCATAAGTCCTAATCGCACAAGTCCTGGTACCCAGGTGTGTTCAGAGGAGTCAGGGCTCCTCCACAGGCGGCCCTGCACGGGGAGGCAGGGGCAAGGCTGCAGGAATGAGATCTCTGGATCTCGGTTTCTGCCCCTGAAGATGGGGCTGTGCCGACACCACAAGACTGCTAAGGAACTCGCTCGTTGTCTTGAAGACTTGCACAAGGCCGCTGCCGGGAAGAAAAACGGAACTTTCATTTGCCTTCACCCATCTAGGGTTCGTTGGCCAAGGCCCTATAAATTAGACTGACAAAAGACAGATTAACAGGAAAAAAACAAACACAAGCTTATTAACATGCAGTTACAGTTAACAGTCACAGCCACAGTTATAAGCACCCAGTGATAAGTAGCAAAGGAATGGTTAGAATTTGGGTCCACACACCTAGTTTAGGGGAGAAAGGGAGGGAGAGAGGGGACTTTTGGAAAGGCACATGGCATTTTGGAAAGATCAGCGGGCCCTTGGGAGAATCAATGGGAGACGAGATAGTTTGTGACAAAGTCTGGGTGTGGTGCTGAGTTCTCTCTGAGAAGAGAAGGTCTGAGTTGCTCTGGGGGAGCAGAATTGAGTTCTGCTTTGGGGCAGATACGGGATTTCCAGAACTCAGATGCCTTCAGTTCAGAAGAATTTGTATGCGTCACTGGTATATTTTGGGGTGGGACACGCTAATCCTTTTTTGCTGCTCCTTGATCAGTAACCTATTAACCTGCCAGCCCACCGTTTTAGAGTGTTGAGGTCTGAGTATTTACTGTCTGGAGTTGACAGCATTTTGGGGGGGGACATTCTAATTCAAGGTTGGCATGACTCATGACTGAGTTATCAGACTCTTCTGTTTCTCTTTGTGTAGTATCAGTTGGTCTTTATCTCTGTCTGTCTCGTGCAGGCTGCCGGCTTGCTTTCTGCCCGTTCTTAATCTGTCCTTCTGGAATTTACCTCTGCTGCCATCTCCTCTGGACAAGTGTTCATTTCTGTTTCCCCTGGCCCTTCCCCAGTTCCCACACGCTTGGCTGGATTTGTCCCTGAAACGTCTCAGGTGCACCTTTGACGGACGTGCCTGGTATCTTCAAGCATTTGTATTAGTGTGAAACGTGCATGAGTAAGAAACTGATGCGAACATGTTCTTAAGGTTAAACCACCGTGGATAAGGAATCTCTTCACCGACCAATTTTCTAATCCCCTGCAAGCAGTGCGGAGGTGTAAACCGGTTTCCTGTTCAGATAGATTCCCTACGTTGGAGTCTGTGCTCTCAGCCCCATCCCTCCCTGAGGGGCTCTTTGGGACAGCCAGCAGGGGCTTGGTGCTCCCAGTGCTCCTGCTGATGTATTATTCATGGTGTAATGAGATTCAAGGTGTTAGATGGCTAGGTTCCTTGGTCTTTATCCTTAAGAGAAAAAGAATGACAAGGAGTCTTTTTGGAGGAAGAACCTTTGCTTTTCGTTGGTTTTTGTTGTTAGAGAATGTATGCAAAACATAGCTGTATATTTTTATAATAATTTTGATTCCACTGAAACCTTGGGTGCCAAAAGAGATTATTTCCTATTAACATGTTATTAGTTATTTTGATAATTTATTCTTCCTAGTGGGTACTTGTCCAAACATTTTTTTGTTTAATGGTAATAGGACTGCCTACTTCCTGAAAGAACAACAGCTTCTTTACATTCAGCTAGAAAAATATTCTTGGAGGAAAGTCCTAGACTGTCTGTGTGTGTGTGTGTGTGTGTGTGTGTGTGTGGACATGTAGATTCTAACTAAATCTGGACATTAAGGCAATTCAAAGTGAGAACTGTCTCTTCTCAGTAACCCTTTTCCAAGCCTCAACTTCAGTGACATTTCCTCAAAAAGGCCCGCCGCACTGGCCCCTCAGCTCTGACTGTACCCTATGTAACTGCTCACATCCGCTGTAACTATTCACACAGCCTTCAAGCTTCGAGGGGCCTGGGCGATCTCATCTCCTGCCGTGCCTCCCACTGTGCCCACACTCTGGCTGCCGCCTTCCAGCCAGACGCCCTGATCCCTGAGCATGTGGTGGTGAAAATTAAAGGAGATGGTTGAGGTGAAAGCCTTAGAACAGTGGCTGACCATAGTAAGTCATCAACATCCATCATCAATGTGCTGTCTCCATCCAGAGGAGACCAGTAGTTAAGGTTCATCAGATCTTTCCTCCCTTCTTTCTTTGCATTTTAATTCAAATTTCTTTCTGTGAATTGTTTATTGCCAAGGACGTTAAGTAAATAGTTTCGAATTCACCAGTTTGACGGTATTTCAGATAAATATATATCTTTTAAAAGGCTTTTTCTATTTTAAGTAATCTCTACACCCAACATGGGGCTCGAACTCACAACCCCAAGGTCAAGAGTCAACATGCTGTACCGACTGAGCCAGCCAGGCACCCCTAGACGAATATATTTTTATTTTGTGTATGTGTATAAATACCTATATGTATTCTGTATACGCATACCTATGTATATATAAAATGTTTTCCCCAGCTCTTCTCTAAGAAATTTCTGGAAACACTGGTATTCACCACCGCGTCTGGTTGGGTCCCGGAACAGTCATTGCTGCTGGATGCCCGGAGTGGTCGCGCTGGTCCGACGCTTCCTTCTCTGGTTTCTCTTCCCCCCCAAGTCTGTTCATTTCAGGAGCTTTGTGCTCACTGCATCTATGACAATATTTGCCATCAGTTTCCAGTGTCACACTTACATTAGAAGCCAATCAACTGGTTTCCCTTTTTCTTCCTTCCTTCCTTCCTTCCTTCCTTCCTTCCTTCCTTCCTTCCTTTCTCTTTCTTTCTTTCTTTCTTTCTTTCTTTCTTTCTTTCCTTCTTTCTTCCAGTTAGAGGTTGGAACTATGCTACCATCCCTGGCAAGACTTTTTGGTCTCTTTTCCACCAGAAGCCAGCCCTGCTCTGAACTCAGGTGGAGACACATCTGTAACCAGACCCGTCCTTCCTCCTGCCCCTTTTCCTAGCTCAGTTTCCATTCAGACAGGTGGGGGTTTTTCAGTTATGCATATGACTCTCTCCTTCCCTCGTTTTTGATCTCCAACCTCTCCTGTTTTCCATTTTATGCCTTCTCTTTGTATACCAAAAAATCTCCCCTGGTTATAGTTGAAAAACATGTAGTTAGCACCTGTGACACTTAACCATCAAAGGGTTTTGGAACCATATGTTTTGAAGTAAAATGAGGCTTTCATAGAGTGTCCTTAGTCTCCAGAGCTCTTGAAAGCTCCATGGAGATGTTAAATGGTCTTTCTCTTTAGTTACGCGTACTTTCCCTAAACCAAATGTACACTGATAATTTTCTATATGATAACAGTGTATTATCACCTAGCAGCAAAAGAATGGCTATTGAAACCAGGAGTGTTTTACTGAGAAAAAAGCATATTAAGTAGATAATAGAATTTACAGAAGCCAGACAGGAAGATATATTCCCAAAGTTTGCTATTAGGTTATTTCATTTGCTTGTTTTAACAAAAACAGCCCCAACTATGTTTTGCCTCAAGCACTAGGCTTCCAGAGAAGTAAATACGTCATATAATTTCCATTACTGTTTTCTTTAGCAGAATCTTTTGACTTTTATTTTGTTATTATTATTTTAGCTTATTATTTATTTTCAGAGAGAGAGTGGGAGGGGCAGAGGGGAAAGAGAGAGAGAGAGAGAGGAAGAGAATCCCAAGCAGGCTCCACACTGTCAGTGCAGAGCACTATGCGGGGCTGGGACCCACGGACTGTGAGATAACGACCTGAGCCCAAATCAAGAGTCGGACGCTCAACCAGCTGAGCCACCCAGGCGCCCTGGTTTTTGCTTAATGTCTTGTAATGATGACAGAATGGGTATTGCAAAGGAGAGTATTCTCTGCATTGAAACACATGTAACAGTATTTCATTTACATACGGGTCATATAGAATTTTGTGGACTAGCTTAGAAAACCAACTTCTGTTTAGAACATTGAATTTTAGAGAAAACGTATTCTGAGTTGGAAGCTGCCATATTTGTCAGCCAACAAAGGACTTTCACTTTGAACCTTATTGAAATGTGATCTGGAAGCTTCTAGTTCAACCAACATAGTGAAAGAAGAAAACCATTTTGCTAATTAGCCAGCAAAGGCCCTGGTTCTGCTTTGAAATCAACCTGTTGTCTTTTAGTTAGCGATAGTTGGTGATGAAAACACCTACTGAGAAACTTTTGGAGAATCTTTAAAAATTTTAATGAGTATAAATTTCAATACCCCAAATTAATCTTTAATTTTAAAGACCAATTAAAAAATATTACATATAAGTCCACCGAAAACTTTAGGATTTTTCATGGCTAAGACTCATATCAGTCATGAAACCGTGACCTACTTGTAAATAATTTTGAAGGGGTTTAAATACTGGTATTCAGAGTTTTTTTTTTTTTTTTTCCAAATGATCTTTTTACAGGTATTAGTCTGTGGGGAAAGTGGTCTGAAAAAACACATTTCCTAGTTAAGAAATACAAGTCAAGGATTCACTTTCCAAGAGAATTTCAATTTTATCACCTCCCACATTAATGTTCTGGTGTGTGAAAACATGTGTCCATGGAATATTAACAGGAAAGATTTCATTTGTTAGGTGTTAATTGTTTTTATGACCATTCGTTTTATAAACGATCCTTTGTTGAAGAATGATTAAAGCCACATAGATGTGACTTTCTCACTGTAAACTTTTGGGTGAAAGCCAGCACATTTGAAGCCAAGGAGTTCATAGTGGCATCTTAAGGTATTTGCTACCATAATTGTAATTTGGTATTCCATGAAATAATCATGCAGTACTTGAGGAGTAGTATGCTGTATTCGAGTACATATATCAAAATTTGCTGGTTACTTTTTTTCCTGTATGAGAAATTAAATTAGGACTATTTAATGGAACGTAATTGAACCCTGGTTATTTTAATTTCCTTGCTACTTGATCAAAATCTTGCTCTCTTTTTTTTTTAACGTTTATTTATTTTTGAGACAGAGAGAGAGAGAGACAGAGCATGAACGGGGGAGGGGCAGAGAGAGAGGGAGACACAGCATCCAAAGGAGGCTCCAGGCTATGAGCCATCAGCCCAGAGCCCGACACGGGGCTCGAACTCACGGACCGCGAGATCATGACCTGAGCTGAAGTTGGACGCTTAACCGACTGAGCCACCCAGGCGCCCCAAAATCTTGCTCTCTTAAGCGTCGTGTGAAACCATTAGTATCCAGTCTTACATGGTAAAATAAGGTGTTTTTATGAAAGGTATCTGTGCCAGTCAATATATTATAATTTTTACAAATAAAAGCCTATGGGTTAGAAACATGAGGGGTTTTTTTTCATTGTATTTGGTATAATTATTAATATGGTCAATGAATTTTGCTTAAAAGTACGTTTTACTACTGAGGTAGTGAGTGGATTCACCTGCCCTTTTTATTCATGGCCCACAGAATGGCTTCAGCTAATGACTTTTTTTTTTTAATTTTTTTTAATGTTTATTTATTTTTGAGAGAGACAGAGACAGAGCATGAGCAGGGGAGGGGCAGAGAGAGAGGGAGACACAGAATCCGAATCAGGCTCCAGGTTCTGAGCCATCAGCACAGATCCCGATGCGGGGCTCAAACCCACGAGCTGTGAGATCATGACCTGATATGAAGTCGGACGCCCAACTGACCGAGCCACCCAGGCGCCTCACTAATGACTTAACTTTCTTGCAGAGGTGTGAACATTGGTTGTTCTGATGCTATGCTGGCTCATTAGTCTTAATTAGCACAGGATTATTAAAACTTTTTACAAATGTAATGCAAAAATGTCTATTTGAGAAGCAGAGGGGTAGGGTTTATCAAATGCAGGCAACTGCTTGAAAAGCTGGGCTTCAGATAGGGCCTGCAGAGAAGGAGGTGCCCAAAAACAGTACGGGGAGTGCTTAGGTACATAGGAAGAACCACAGGCGGGGTCTGTGTGGGCCGAAGCAAGCGTTTGACGATAAGCAAGCGTTTGACGATAAGCCAGTTGTAAGATGTTGACAGAATGGCTGTGCTCGCCTTTGGGTTTGGAGCTACCTTCTGAGTAGAATTTTAGAGCTGCTCGATGGTTTTCCCTAAGTATTAGATTGTATCTTTTTGGACTGATCCCTTTTCAAAACAGATTTCCTAATTTCATTCCTTCCTGCTGCTTTTCTTTGGCAAATTGGGAAAAGACCTTGAAAGGTCCTGGCTTTTTCTTGTGACTTTTGTGTATATGTCGTTTCCTCCCCCCAGCCCCTCCCCTTTAGTTTAAACGGCCAACATAAAAACTATGGTAGATAATTAGGAAGGAATGCAATATATTTTAAAGTCATAGTCTCAACATTTTTCAAATGTTTATTTTGAATTCATGGTGGAAGAATTGTATAATCTGTTTTTCTGTGTTTTTTCTTGTAGTATTAATAGATAAAAGCATTATAGGGAAGCAAAGAGAGTAATAAAAGCCCAAATCATTATCACTGGAATTTTAGGAGAATAATTAAAATGTGTTCAGTGGGTATTTAATTTTCTCCTGAAGTCGTAGGTGATAAGTCAACCTTTACTTGGCCAAGTCTATTAGAAACCTATCTCAAACATCGTAGAGAGTCTTAATATGTAATATGTTTATAGTCTTTCTGGAGAGCCATCTGGAAATATCTATCAAAGTTAAAAATATATACAGCCTTTGATCCCACAGTCCCACTCCTGATCATCTATCTCCTAGAAAGCACTGGTTAGGAAGGTTATATACATACAAGCACACTTCTTGCATCATATTGAATAGCATCAAAACATGGGAAACAAAATAGAATGGCCAAATAAATTGTAGCACATTCATACTCTGTAATGTTAAGTAGCTGTTAAAAGTAATTTAGATCAATTGAGTAAACTCTAAGATGTAGTTCAGGGAAAGGAAGGTTCAGATAAGCATATGCAATATGATTCCATATTTTAAAAGCACAAAGCATTTTCTCTGTGTTGCATTTATCTTCACACATACCACCCCCCCTCCCCAGCTGTCAACATTGGCTGAGAGGTTTTGGAGTGGCAGGAAGTTTGAGGGGAAAAAAGTGAAGTGGTAAAACAGACACAGAGCCAGTTGTTAATGTAAAAGTATATACATGTATACGCGTATGTGTATGTATATGTGGATACATTGAAATTACACATAAAATGTGTATATAAAAATGTTTAAACTATTCGCGGTGGTTATCTTAGTTATTGGTATTATAGTAAGGATTTTATATCTTTTCCTAATTTTTCTCTTTGAGTTTTTTTTTTTACTGTTTATTTATTTTTGAGACAGAGAGAGACAGAGCATGAACGGGGGAGGGGCAGAGAGAAAGGGAGACACAGAATCGGATGCAGGCTCCAGGCTCTGAGCCGTCAGCACAGAGCCCGGCGTGGGGCTCGAACTCACGGACCACGAGGTCATGACCTGAGCCGAAGTCGGACGCTTAACCAACTGAGCCACCCAGGCGCCCCTAAGGATTTATTATTTTTTAATTATTAGTATTATTTATTTTAGAGAGACAGAGACCACTAGCTGGGGAGAGGTGCAGAGGGAGAGAGAAAGAGAATCCTACGAAGACTCCATGCTCAGTGTGGAGCCCGACGTGCAGCTCAATCCCACGACCCTGGGATCATGACATGGGCCAAAATCAAGAGTTGGACACTCACCCGACTGAGCCGCCCAGATGCCTCACGATTTTTTCCTTTTAGGTAATCACTATACCCAACGTGGGGCTCGAACTCACAGCCCCGAGATCAAGAGTCCTATGTTCTACTGACTGAGCCAGCCGGGCGCTTGGAAGCCCCAAACCTTTCATGAAATATGAACATCTAAATACATTCTTAGTTTACAAATGAAAATACTGTGGCTCTGGGATAGTAATTTGTATTAATATCATAAAGGTGTTTCTTTTGTGTTACCTCTTTAAAACATTAGTATTAAACAGTAAAAAGTAAAACATTTCAGAATTACAGCATTTTTGTCTAGAAGCATGTGAATTGCAAACTGAAAATAAAGGGAAAGGCTGATACATGTAACCACATGAAAATGGAAACTTCTTATCATCAATGCTTACCATAACCAAAAGCAAAAGAAAGCATGGCGGAAAATTGGCAACCACAAAGGCATACTAATTTGTATGGTATGATCAAGAGGAAAAACTTGAGTAGGAGATGGGTAAAACAACATGAACAGGAAAAACCACAGATAACGAGATGTAAATAGCCACGAATATGAAAACGTTCAACCGCAGTAGTAATTAGTGTAAGTTAAAACCGTACTTACACATTGCCGATAAGAATATAATAAAGTCTCTGTGGACGATAGATATG
This sequence comes from Panthera uncia, assembly GCF_023721935.1. Classification (NCBI taxonomy): domain Eukaryota; kingdom Metazoa; phylum Chordata; class Mammalia; order Carnivora; family Felidae; genus Panthera; species Panthera uncia. The sequence continues at coordinate 20,609,696 of NC_064809.1, read as the reverse complement.
CGCACCTCTGACCCAGTAATTTCCACTTCTAGGAATTTCTCATGCCGTAGCTAGTTAGAAACATCTTTTTAAAAATGTGTGCACAGCGATGTTGATCATGCAGCTTTGTTTATAATGGCCAGAAATAAGGGAAAAATCAGAAGTGCATGGCAGTAAGAGGATAGTTAAATTTTGGTATGGCTATACAAACGTACCTACTACGTTTGCCATTTTTGTAGAAAAAATGTATTTCTAGAGCATTGCGTGGAAAAAATGTCTGGAGGAATATATGTCAAAACATCGTAATATCCCTGGATGATGGAGTGAGTGATTTTTATTTTCTTGACTCTTTGCATTTTTTTTTTTTTTTTTAGCATTCTGATATAAATCTCAAACCGTTAATGAAGTGTGGTGTCGACATCCCAGTACGTTTCAAAATTGGCGAATCTAACATGCAATATGTTCACCTTCAACGATGGACCTGTATTATTTTACAATTAGAAAAAGAATGACTTTGTTCATTTGATACATTTTATAAAGGCCAAACAGGGAACCACATGGAGAATACACTTCAAAGTTAGAGGGGAGGAGGAGGTTCAAAGTCACGAACGCTTACTAAGCAGCAACTGTGTGCTAGCTTATGTTTCAATTAAGTATTCCTTTATTTGCTAATTTAGCAAATCTCTACTAATCGCCTGCTGTTGTGTTACAGCAGTCAAAAGAAACAGAGACCTTTTTTGTTGTTGTTGTTGTTGCTGTTTTGTTTTGAAAAGGACATACACAGCCTCAGAAATACGTCCTTTGAGATTCCACAGCTAGTTCCTTGGAAAGCCAAGGATTTCAATCCAGCTAGAATGGCCGGGATCGTCTCAACGTACCACTGACGTGAAGCGCAAAGACTTGATCTACCGTTGGTCAGCACATTGTTGGTAGGATTAGGAGAATATACATCCTAATTCCAGGCTGATCCCAGAAGTTTGGGGCTTACCACCTGCCTCCCCTTTCTCCTTATTCTGGGCCAGCACATCCTGGACGTTTTAGACCTGCATGTGGGCTGCAATGCACACGTCTAAGTGGGTCTGGGACAGGCAACGCCCAGGCTCACAGATTCCTGTTTTGGTCGGGTGGTCAGATTTTATGGGGACCATTTGTACTGAGCTGTTCCCATCATTGCCTTTTTTGCCCTTTCCCTACCTCCCTGTGTCCACACACTCTCTGTTAGTGTAGTCTCTCCATTTCCTGGCCAGGGCCCGTGCCTGCCTAAGCCACTTGTGGTCATCAGGCTAAAGGTTCCTTTTTCCTTTAAATGACCTCACGTCTTGTCAAATGAGCTTTTTGGATTTTTTATATATTTTTAAAATATTTTATTTTTTGAGAGAGAGACAGAGACAGAGCGCCAACAGGGGAGGGACAGAGAGAGAGAGAGGGAGACACAGAATCCGAAGCAGGCGCCAGGCTTCGAGCTGTAGCACACAGCCTGACATGGGGCTCGAACTCACAAACCGCAGGATCATGACCTGAGCCGAAGTCGGCGCTCAACCGACTGAGCCACCCAGGAGCCCCTCGAGTGAGCTTTTAATCTAACTTAGGAGTGTACTTCCACAGATGAACAGTGACATGTCCTTGCCCCTGAAAGGACAGAGCTGAACACCAGACACAAGAATCCTTAATTACGTGCGAAATGTTTTCAGTCACATCTACTGTCAGGCTCACAAATACCGAATCGAGGTTGCCTTTTGGAAACCTCACCGCAGAGCATTTCAGAAATCCACTTCAGCATTCGGCAGAATCTCACAGAAATGTTGGTCCGGAACCAGAGGAAAAAACCCTTTTGATCTTCCAAAAGGCACTTGGTTCTTTGAATTATATTTAGGAAAGGGGAGAGGGAAAGGATTTTAGTGTGGGAAGGTAGGAGAGAGAACTGGTGGAAGAATGCAGGCTGCTAGGAAAATGCAGATGCCTGGACTAAATGATTTTAATCTGTTTTTAAAAATGAAATTGTAGCGGGATAGCAAAGCGCAGAGTGTAGTAAAGAGGGGGTGTGCAAAACTGTGCATTGAAAGTGGAGACCAGACAGAGTCTTTTCCTTTCTGCTCCCTGCAGTGAGTGGTGCAGTGATGTGAGTTGTCCTGTTACTGAGTTGTCCCTGCTCCCAGCTTTCCAGAGCTGGAATCATCGTAAACTGTCAAAGCTGCCCATTCTGCTGCGTAAGTTTTTATTCTCACAAATTAAGAGGTTCATTTCGGCCTCTGAATTTCCTAGGATTCTTTCCACATCCCATTCTCTTATCCGAATTTCCTCTAAGTGGTTGCCTAGGTTTTTCCTCCTATGAGTGGTTTTCTCATTTCCAGGAGCCTCTTCTCTCCTGTCCTCTGCCCCTAGAATCTGTGTGCAGTGTCTGTAACTCCGTGCTCTGAAACACTGCAAATAATAGGCTCGTTGATTGAGTCATTCAAACAGCATTGGTTGGGTACCTACTACCCTTACCAGTTATCAGGGCAAGAACATCAGCAAAAAACAAGGTTCTTGCCTTTGAAGAGCTTATGGTTTAACTTAAAGGCACACTCGCACGTAAACCACACAGTTGGAATAGCGTTGTGAACATCTGGAGAACCGGGGGCAGCGGGCTGGCCTCTAGCAAGCCCGAAGGGGGCGGCTGGGAGGGGGAAGGACAGAGGGGCTTGAGGGCTTTCCGTGAGCCTACAGCTTCTGTCCGACGGTGAACTCATCACCCTGAAGGTAGGATTTCCGGTGTCTGGCAGGGAATCCCTTTGCTGTCCTCTGCTTCCTCCTCTGTGTTATCAGCCTTGCTTGCCCTTGCATTCTTAGGAAACATTGCCCCCATAGTCTGCTCCCTCCTTCCTTTGGAACTCAGTTAAAAAAAAAAATTTTTTTTAATGTTTATTTTTGAGAGACAGAGTGTGAGCCGGGGAGGGGCAGAGAGAGAGAGAGAGAGAGAGAGAGAGAGAGAGAGAGAAAGACAGACAGAGAATCTGAAGAGGCTCCAGGCTCTGAGCCGTCAGCATAGAGCCCGACGCGGGGCTCGAACTCACAAGCTGTGAGATCATGACCTGGGCCAAGGTTGGACGCTCCACTGACTGAGCCACCCAGGCGCCCCTGGAACTCAGTTTAAAATGGCCCCCCTCCTTGAAACCTCCTTGACTGGCCCCACCTCGGGGATGGGCATTGTGGCCTGATTTCAGGACATGTGGTGCTTCCTGTCTTTGTTCTCACATATTAAAAGAATTCGTACGGATCAGTATAGCCTAATCTACTCGAGTCTGAATTACAAATAAGATGAGGGGCACCTGGCTGGCTCAGACGGTAGAGCAGGTGACTCTTGATCTCGGGGTCAGGGGATCCAGCCCCACGTTGGGCGTGGAGCCTACTTTAAAAAACAAGACAAAACCAAGATGAAGTTGGAGGAGAACTGCCACAGGAAAACTCCATCTGATTAATTTCAGTTGCCTGCAGATAAATGATTTTGTCATGTTGTGGCTTGTAACTGTAAGGACTGAAAAAAAACTGATCGAAGTTAAAAAAACACTCAAGTCTCTAGCAATGTAGATGAACTGAGGTGGTGTTCAGGTTCCATGACACATTTTTTTTTTACTTTAAAAACATCCTAGGGGCGCCTGGGTGGCTCGGTCGGTTGAGCGTCCGACTTCGGCTCAGGTCATGATCTCACGGTCTGTGAGTTCAAGCCCCTCGTCGGGCTCTGTGCTGACCACTCAGAGCCTGGAGCCTGTTTCAGATTCTGTGTTTCCCTCTCTCTCTGCCCCTCCCCCGTTCATGCTCTGTCTCTCTCTGTCTCAAAAATAAATAAACGTTTAAAAAAAAAAAAAAAAAAAAACATCCTGAAGGGTTTCCTGGGTGGCTCAGTCAGTTAAGCGTCTGACTTCCGCCCAGGTCATGATGTCACAGTTTGTGGGTTTGAGCCCTGCGTCCGGCTCCGCACTCTCAGTGCAGAGCCTGCTTGGGATTCTCTCTCGCTCCCTCTCTCCCTCCCTCTCCGTCTCTCTCCCTCCCTCTCCCTGCCCTTCCCTCACTTGTACTTTCTCTCTCTCTCTCTCTTTCAAAATAAATAAACTTTAAAAAAATGTGAAGAATTGCCTCATTTGAGATTAAGATTCTTGGAAATTATCAGCAAGATGAGTCCATTTCGAATTCTCCTTATCTTTCACGAGCACATCCTTTATGCAAAATGAGACAGGCATGTACTTGGTATGTGTTTAGTGGGATCCTATGAGTCATAAAATACACAGATCACCTAGATTCTTCTCTTGTCTGCCTTCTTACCTGCCTTTTGGAAGACAATTCAGTATTTCAATAAACACGTGTTGAACACTGATCGTGCACCCAACCTCGTAGTAAGTGCTGGGGATACAGGGGTGAGTTCAGGTGGTTTCATGTCTCAGGGAACACACGTCCAGCAAGGCAGAAAATCATGGAAGCAGTCATCAAAGCTTGTCTGGTGCATGAAGGACGCAGTGTTTGTCCTCTGTAGCTGGGAAGGTCAGAGTTCTGCTGTGGGTGGGGGTGTGTGGGCCGTTAGGGAAAGCGTCACAAGAGTTGTGACATTTAAGCCACACTAAAGATAACCAAGCTCTATCTACCGCAGCCTTATCACCCTGACAACAGCCCCTAAAAGGGATCCCTAATAGAATTTGTTCGTGATGGCTGGTAAAGAAATGAAGGCTTCTCGTCTGGTTTGTCCTCATAGTAATTGAATGGTTTTGTAATATGTGTTGTGAGTATATCGGGCAGTATATGCTTAGGAATAGAAAAAGACCATCCCTGAAATCTGGTGAAAGCTATATTTTTCAAATCAAATTCAACGGTTAGAACCAGAAGGAGCCAGGACCCACCCAGTCCAACCTCCTCACAGGCTGAGACCACAGGGGCAGTCATTTGTCCGGCTTGTCCAGCCAGCAGGGCGGCGACAGCAAATCTCTTATACTCTGGTTAGGGCACAGTCCACGGGGCTGAGCTGCCCCCAGCAATTTGTAGGGGCCTGGAAATCTGCTTAAGGGCATTGTAGAGCTCCTGGGGGGGGGGGGGGGGGGGGGAAGGCAGAGATCAACTGCTGAATTCAGTTTTCTCTTCTTTAAAATGGATGTAGACATTCATATCTAATGGACTTGTTCTGCAGAGTTTATGAGATTATATATGTAAAACGCCTGGGATATTACAGGGTTTAGGATAGCGGCTTAGTGTTAATTAAAAAGGAGAACTGCCCTCATTCTCATTCCTGTGGGATCTTTTGCTGTGTACCAACTATATAATCCCAATGTGTTGATAAGATAGAGGAGATTTGGTAAAAATCAAAGAAGCTTCTCGTTTAAGGTTTCTTTAAAACAGGTATGGAATTTGTTCTAGGTGTGGTTTTTGAATTTGAATTCTGTTCCACTGTCTCACTTTATCTTGACCTTTTGATAGTTTAAATCCATTCTCCGTCCTGCTTTTCTTTTTATTGTATTTGTGTCCGTTTAACATGTATTTTATACAAGTCCTCGGATTCCTGTATGTATATAAAACATTAATGTACCGTGGTCCATTTCTCCACTCGGGCGTGTTCAGGTGTTAAAGATGACATTAGGTTGCAAAGGGTTAGAATTCTTTCCAGGGATAAATCTCCTCTATTGCCACTTGAGTCACATTCAACATTTTGAATTGTTTTTTGGTTTTGTTTTGTTTTTTTTTAATAACTGTTACATTTTCTAATTAGCAGCGTTTTTCTAAAATGATTTCTATTGGGGCATGACATTTTTGCTACCACAGAAAATACAGCAAACTCTTGAAAGTCTAATTTCGAAAAGATCAACGAAAGAAGTTTATGGCAAACTGTTTCCCTCTGTGGTGAGTAAAGCATTTTTGCATTTTATTCATAGCCGATTCCGTAGAAAAAAGGATACTTTCCTTTTCGTGTCTGTACTTCTGACACCACGTATTTCTGTAGTGGTGACCTCAGTAGGGTTGTAGTCCCCCCCCCCCAAAAAAAATAGGTAGGTCCCATTTGTAAATCCATACTGGATCTGAAATTAACATGATTGCACCCGTTTTCACAGTTAGAGTATTACTTGGGGTGCCTGGGTGGCTCGGTCGGTTAAGCGTCCGACTTTGGCTCAGGTCATGATGTCGCAGTTTGTGAGTTCGAGCCCTGTGTCAGGCTCTGTGCTGACAGCCCAGAGTTCGGAGCCTGCTTCGGATTCTGTGTCTCCCTCTCTCTGCCCCTCCTCTGCTCACGCTCTGTCTCTCTCCATCTCAAAAATAAATAAAACATTAAAAGAAAAAAAGTTAGAGTATTACTAACAGTATTTCCATATTTATTCTTTCTTGTCCCGTGCCTGGACTTTAAGCTTTTCAGATGGACAGGCCAGCTACACTACCTGCCTTCAAAGAGTTATATGTGGTAGAGAATCCATTCCCCAAATTCAGGCTGTCATCAGGTGTTTGTTTTCTTTGGTGGGCACATTCTTTTAGAAGACACTTTTATATTAAAAAGAGCAAGGGTTATTAAATTCTAGAGACTCACTATGCAACATTGTGCCTGTATCTTACTGTTTTGTTTGTTTGTTTGTTTAACATTTATTTATTTTTTTTAAATTTTTTAACATTTATTTATTTTTGAGACAGAGAGAGACAGAGCATGAACGGGGGAGGGTCAGAGAGAGGGAGACACAGAATCTGAAACAGGTTCCAGGCTCTGAGCTGTCAGCACAGAGCCCGACGCGGGGCTCGAACCCCCAGACCGCGAGATCATGACCTGAGCTGAAGTCGGCCACTCAACCGACTGAGCCACCCAGGCGCCCCAACATTTATTTATTTTTGAGAGAGAGAGAGACACACAAAATCCGAAGCAGGCGCCAGGCTCCGAGCTGTCCGCACAGAGCCCGACGCGGGGCTTGAACCCACGAACCGTGAGATCACGACCTGAGCTGAAGTTGGGCCCTTAACCGACTGAGCCACCCAGGCACTCCAATGTTGTCCCCATATTGACCATACCATATTGTACATTTAAAAATGTGTTGAAGGCAGATCTCATGTTAAGTGTCTGTGTCACAACTTAAAGATAGTGAAGACCCTGAACATGTACCATGTGGAATCTCAATTCATTTTACGTTTGTCTTTTGGAGTTTATTTTTGTTTTTTATTTTTGGTCAGAATAGTCTGTCTGTCTGTCTTTCTTTTTTTCTTTCTTTCTTTTTTCTTTTTTAATGTTTACTTATTTATTTTGAGAGAGACAGAGATAGAGCTCAATTGAGGGAGGGGCAGAGAGAGCGGGAGAGAGAATCCCAAGCAGGCTCCGAGCGGTCAACGCAGAGACTGACGTGGGGCTCAAACTCATGATGAACTGTGAGATCACGACCTGAGCCGAGGTGAAGAGTCATACGCTTAACCGACTAAGCCACCCAGGCACCAGAATGGCCTTTCTTTCAAGGACAGGAGTCTTCTCCTTTGTTCTGGAGTGTGGCGAAAAGGGCATCCCTTTTGGCGATCCTTCAGATGACGAGAAAAATCTGAAATTGCTCTTGGAGGAGTTGTTACAGACCCACAAAAGTGAAAAATAAAATCAAATGGAACAAGTTCCTTGAAAAGGCAGATACTACGTCTCTCGAAATTTGGAAGTATTGACAGACGACTGGTGCTTTGTTCCTAAAAATCACTCATTTCGCCGAGTGATGTGGGATGAATTCCAGCTCTTCCACCTGGCCGTTGGAGGGATATGCAGAGGGCAGGAGGCACTGTTTTGCCAGCAGCCTCGTCTCTGCCAACAGGCTGTGACGGGCTGATGCTAAAGACAGTGTCTTACTCCGCTTGAGGACCGGACTCCAAGCAGCAAACAGGTGTTGGAGGTGTTCGTCACGGTCTTAGGTGCTGGGACGGCCACAGAGCAAAGTGACCCATGGCCCTGGACCCAAGGGGGCACGCTACTCATTGAACACTGTTCTTGGTGCGGTTGGGAATCAGTGGACACTTAATCAAGCTCAGGGAGTCTAAAATCTAATCGACAGATCGTTCGGGGCCTTACTGTTTTAAATCGATTTTCCAAGTGACAGAAAGTAACTGAGGCCGGCTTAATCAAGAAGGGAACTTGCTGCCACTTGTTTACAAAAATTCAGATGTAATTCGGGCTAGCGACTCACAGAGAAGTTTACTGCGACTTAGTTCTTTCTGGTTATCTCAGCTCTGCTTTGTGTTTGCCCTGTCTTCCTTCTGTGGAAGCAGGATGGCCCCAGCACCCCAGCTCTACATTTTTCATCATTGGGTCCAGCAGGAAAATGTCTCTTCCCCTAACGGTTTGAATGAAAGTCTTGGACCTGACTTTCACCGGTCCATATTGGGTCATGTGTTTGTTCCTAAAGCAAAGGAGAGTGCTTATCTCTTAAGAAAGGCACAAATCAGCACGTTCCGTGTTGGGAGCTGGGCTCGGAATCAGAGCGGGGCTGGTGCCCCAGGTTAAGAACATAGGACGCTGTCACCAGAAGGATCTGAATAGGTGCTAGGCAGCAAGAGCAAAAGGTATCCACCAACCCAAGAGGAAAAAAAAAATGTTTTTTGACATCAAACAATTGGTGATTGTATAATGACTTCCTTGAGATGAGCTATTGGAGTTGAGAAGACATAAGTGAGGGCTGGAGTGGTTGCGGCATTAAAGCTTCACAGAGCAGATGGTTATGAACTTGGCCTTGAAGGATGGGTACGATTCTTGGTTCGATTCTCCCAAGATGCTAATGAGGCTGATGGCAGAGAGCGAATGTTGTCAGAATTGATGGTGTCCATTCTTTGCTAGCCTCCAGTGGAAGGATCCAACACTACATAAGAGATGTAGCCCTTAGCCAGATACAGGAACCACAAAAACGAACCTTTGTTCCTCAACAAACGATGGATGTAAATGAAATACCCGGGACTGGTTCAGCAACATTTAAAAAAAAAAAAAAAAGAAAAGGATGAATTATGGTACAGACATGTTAGAATATTTTCTAGCCACGTACTCATGTTTGAGAGAATTATTTTGGAGAATTAATTATTTCGGAGAATTTTTAAGTGCGAAAAACTAGACTCTCGAATGGTTTACGTCATGAGCTCAGCCATCTGCAAACTGCTTGGAACCCAAAAGTCTAGAAGGAAATACATCAAAATGATATGCGGTTGCCTCTGTTCTCTAGACTTAGCTGTATTTTCAAAACAAATAAAAAAGACCACACAGCTGTGAACTGGCTAAGTCAAGAGACAGCGTCGGAAGCCTGGGGCATCGGGCTTCTGCAGAGGCAGGGCGTGAGTTACCACAGTTCTGAGAGTCACAGATCAGATGGTCGTGTCGCCCCTGCAAGGGGCTTCAGCCCAAAAGGCACCCGCTGGTGTCCGCAGACACAGGAACGGTGATAGCAGACCTCTGCGCGGTGCCTGTGCACTTGTGTATTTATTTTTAAGTCCCGTGTAATTAACAGACAATGTTGTATTTGTTTCAGGTGTACAATATAGTGATTCAGCACGTCCATACCTTACTCTGCGCCAAGAGAAGTGTGCTTTTAATTGCCTTCCCCCAACCCTCCCACCCACCTCCCCTCCGGTAACTATCTGTGTGTTCTCTGTGGTTAAGGGTCTGTTTTTTAGTTTGTGTCTCCCCCCCCCCTTTGCTCATTTGTTTTATTTCTTAAATTCCACATGTGAGTGAAATCATATGGTATTTATCTTTCTCTGACTTATTTCACTTAGCTTTATACTCTCTAGCCCCATCCATGTTGTTGCAGATGGCAGGATTTCATTCTTTTTTTTTTTTATGGCTGAATAATATTCCGTAGGGTATATATACCACATCTTCTTTATCCACTCATCTATGGATGCACATTGGGGTTGCTTCCATAATTTGGCTCTTGTAGATAATGCTGCAATAAACATAGGAAGGTGTATATCCCTTTGAGTTTTTCTGCTTTTTGGGTAAATACTCAGGAGTGTTGCACATCTTTGTAAAAGCTCATCCGTCCTGGGGCGCCTGGGTGGCTCAGCCAGTTAAGCGTCTGACTTCGGCTCAGGTTACGATCTCATGGTTCGACCCCGAATCAGGCTCTCTGCCCCTCCCCGACTCACTCTGAAAAAAACAAAAACAAAAAAACCCTCGTCCTTCCTTAAATATCTGTGGAAACCTGTCGGCTTGGTGTTGGGCCAGATTGTTATTTTTCCATCTGGTGGTACCCCAGGACCAACAACAGCTTATCCTGGGTGCGCCCCAACCTCCCTCCCCCCATCTCCTGTGAGGTACCATTTCATCGGTCCATACATTTCTTTCCCATGCCCAGGCGCGCTCTTGCCAGAGCCTTCCTCTTTGTCTTTAATTTGAATTTTCACAGGCCAACCTTTCATGGTTTCCAAAGCACTCTACACAGCCCATTGGGTACCCCGTGATATAGCTGGACGGTATCATAATCCCTGTCTCAAAGTGGGATGAGTGGCCCAGAGGTTTAACTCGCTCAGAATTGTATAGCCAGGTCTCATGGCTCCAGAGCAGCTCCCTCCCTCTGGTGCCATGTGGTTGCAGACTTTCACAGACCACCGTCCTTGCGTCTCTTGAAAACTTAACCTTTCTTTGAAGACTTTGCTTCTTAAGAGACAACGAAACAAGTATGGTTCAGCCTAGTTAACCACCCACCCTCCCACCACCTTCTTTAAATTCTGAAGTCTTAGCCCATGTCCAAAACGTCTTTCACAGGTAAAGTTGGTAATAGGATCCTCGAATTTGTAATTTTTCATCCTTTGTGATTTGAATCATTTGTCCGCCATTAAGTATCTCGGTTCCTCCCTTCCCCCCCCCCCCCATACACTGTAAATTCTTGGAAAGTGAGAACTTTGTTTCCATTTTCTTAATAGTTGATTTTTCTCTTAGGGGGAAAGTTCAGCAAGTGCTGAGTGACCGACCGCCCGACCTTGAGGAAGTTAAATAATTCATCCTTCAGGAACGTTTTCAGAGCATTTCTGGAAGTAATTATAAGATTAAATTTTCCTGAAAAATTGACCGAAACATCTGTTTTCCAAAATTAAATTGGAAATACGGATGGCCTTGGGCGTCTGCACCCAGCGGAAAGTCATTTACCATCCCGCAGCCCCTCGACGGGGTTTCCTTTCTTCCACGTTATTAAACCCTTGCCCTGTAGCAAGCAGAGACAGTACCCCCCCCCCCCCCAGAACCCCCCGTTTACAAAGTCCGCGGTCACTGCAGAGGGGACGGCTGGCCTTGGCATCAGAACTGACCCGCCGATCGTCGCTCAGATTGCAGACCTTCTCCAGCGTCTCCTCTACCTTCCGGGGTGTCGGACCGATGGAGCCGGTGCGCGGGTCTCGGCACGATTCTCCAAGCCCACCGAGGGCGTGTCCCCGCTGCTCTGTGCACTGCTCTGGCTTTGCCCCCCAGCAGCTCTTGAACCACCAAGTTCCCAGCAGCAGCGAGGGGGCCGGAACGGCCTTCCTCTTAGCTGTTGGTCGCACGGCCAGCGCGCACGGTGCGTGTCTGCTGAATTGGGTCGGTAAGAGGCACACGAAGACAGGTGGATGGAACGTGCTAGCCTGCCCGTGCCACGAGTTCACCTCCCCAGGGAAACTGGCCTGTGCACAGAAGACAAAGGGGGTTAGGAAGTTTGAGAGTGGATTTTTTTGTACCCGCATGGCTCAGGGCCTCAGGGGATCCCTCAACGTGGGCAGGGTGGGGAGAACAGGGTAGGAAGCCCGCCTTCATTTCCTTTTTCCCACACCCCCCCCCTTTCCATACATTCTCCCTTTAGCAATTCTTTACAATTGTATTTCCTTTCTCAGAGATGGGACCTGAGCTTAACTTACTGTATGGTTCCTACCCTCAGGGATGGCCTTTTCTCATAAACATGTCAAAGCAGTATCGATGCACAACGAGGAGCCCGCATTTTCAATTGAGAACGATTTGTGTGTCGTTTATTGAAAACCTATCACGTTGCGCTCCCGGCGATGCGCTAGGAGAGTGAGTTTTTCACACTGCGGAAGACTTCTGCAGTTTTTAGTTTTAGGACCTACTTGGCTTATGTCTCAACAGCACATGGACCCTTCAACTCGTAAAATACTATGCTCGATGACTTTTATCATCGATATTTAAGCTGATTTTAATTATTTCCTGCATGAAATATGACCAGCGTTGGTATCTCTGAAGACATTTGCTTTGCAAAAAGAGTCACCCCACAAAATAACCCAATTCAGTGGTCTAAGACAGTTGCTGAAGTGGATCGTTAAAAAGTGTGATGTGTGCAGGTTATAAACTTGTTTATGTGGTTTTTTTGTTGTTTTTTTGAGAGAGAGTGTGCAAGCAGGGGAGAGGGGCAGAAGGAGGAAGGGAGACCGACCGACAGACAGAGAGAAACTCTCTAGCAGACTCCGCACTTAACGCAGAGTTCCGGGGCTGGCTTCCCTGACTTACCGGTCGTGACCCGAGCCGAAATGCCTGACGAACTGAGCCACCCAGGTGCCCCTTGTTTATGAATATTGAATGGTCCTTCAACCCATATCGAGCACCTGTATGAGTCAGGTTTCAATGACAGAAAACAAGCTGCTGAAGCTGATCTAGATAATAAGGAATTGAATGTGTTAGTGGCTCAGAGAATCTTCGGGAATGCTGAAGAGGCAGTCTTAGGTTGAGCTGGAGGGCGGGATTGTGATTTTACCTCTGAATGGCTACTGGCCGGGAAGTTTGGTGCTTTTTGGCCTCCAGCCACAGCCGGGCAGGATTCCCACTGGAAGGAGGCGCACTTGGGGACTGCGTGCTCGCTTGTGGCTCCTGGGGTAACTGCACAGAGCTCTCTGGTCTGCTCTGATGGCCTGTGAGGGGAGTGACACTAAACTCATGCCACAGACTACTGACAGTCGTGATGAAACTGGAAAGGCCAGGTACGTGATGCTTAGAAGTAAATAATAAGGGGACTTCATCTAAACTGGAGGTGGGGTGAGTGCCAGAGAGGCCTCTCGAAAAAGCATTTAAGCCAAGGCTTGAAGGTGGAGGTGAATTTGCTAGGTGAGGCAGGAAGTGGGGTGGGAAAGAGAACCCCAGGCCGAGGATGCCAGAGCGAGGCCTGAGGCTCGCTGGAACCAGGAGAGAAGGCTGGCGTGAGGGGGTGAGAGCCGACAGGGCCGCCGAGTTGGGTGGTAGGGTGAGGTCAGGAAGGGCTTTGAGGTCACAAGAAGGGTGTTTCCTAAAAGCAATCGAAGTCATCCTTTGAGCATGAAGGTGATTAGCGGATGAGTGTTTTTACACGCTCCCAGCAGCCGCAGTTGGGAGAGCGGCTTGGAGGAGGGTGTGGGGAGTGAGCGAAAGAAAAAAAAATCCCAGGTTCCAGGCATAACTCACTGGGCAGTGCGTGCTTCTGAGCCATCTACGAGGAGATGTCAAGAGAGCCACTGGGAACAGGTTTGGAGCTCAGTGGGAGGGGGTAAGCCGGGCTTACAGATCCGGGAGGAGTCTGTCTAGATGGGACTTGGAGCCATGTGGTGGGAGAGGACGTGGGGTGAGGGGGCCCCGAGCCCTACACCACAGACAGGCGGATGTCTGCTGAAGCGAGAATCGCCAGGGAAAGGTAGAAAAGCCAGTTCGAGGAAAATCGGTGCATTTTTCCAAAGAGGAAACTCTCCATCAAGTTTAGCGGGGAATATTTTTATTTTCGCAAACAGACCGCCTCGAAACACTGCGGAGATTGGTTCACGCGTCCAGTTATGCTGGTAGCTAGACCAGACCTAGGAAAGGTCGCGTAAAACAACAAATCTATTACTGCTGTATCAACTGACCTACCATGATATACCATGAGCGATACCTAAAGGAGAGACTGTGCTTTTGAGACCAGAAATCTAGATGATTAACAAAATCTAGCTAAAGTAAGAGGTCACATTGATACAGCCATGGGCAGTCCACCCCAAAATATGCCACTTTTGCGTCTGATTTTGAGTCAGAATTACTTCGGAGAGAGGCTCTGCGAGGACTTTCTGCCCTTCTGGAAGCGGAAAATGAATTCCCTGTGGGAAAGGTATCCTTCCCGCACCTGCAGGGTAAAAGGAGAGGCGCCCTTATGGCCAAAGATGGGGAGTTCAGGGCCGAGAAGGCTGTATAAGCAAACCCTATTACTTTTTCACTAATCTGTTACCGCCAGCCCAACACCCTTTGTCAGCTCTTCACAAATCATTGTTTCTTTCTTTAAAAGGTGTTAAAGCTGCCTGCTTGGGGCCGTTCTTTGTGTCTATTTCTGTGAGCTCCCATATGTATGACATTGAATTTGTTTTTCTCCTGCTAATCTGTCTCATGTCAACTTAATTATTAGGCCAAACAACCCAGAGGGGCATGTTTTCCTCCCCTTCTGCGGCACACCCCGATAATTTCACAGTGAGGGATGTGGGGCACACGTTCCAGCTTCCATTTTATCGTTGGGAAAACTGAGGCTAGAACAGAGTGCGTGTGGCCTGGCAGCAGAGAAACAGTTGTACCCACTGAAACATCGCGTGGATGGATCGTCAGATCATCTGTCACCCGAGAAGTCCCCCGAGGGAGTGGGGCACAGGGCGGGCCACTTTGAATGGGGGAAGGGCTTGGGGCACAGTTTGGTAGCATGTTAGTTGACGAATGTTGATTGAGCCAAATCCCACCGATGGGTTCTGGGGTGAAAATGAGCCTCTGTCCCCATGTAGTTTATAGACTAACGAGGGTGGGGGGGGGTGGTGAACAGGAACACCTAACAAATGAATAGGTGCTCCTTCTGGTCTCTTGCGGCAGACTCGGGTGGGAGAGGAAGGTGTTGCGAATGGCTGGTGGTAATGTGCGGGAGAATCAGCCTCCTTACGCGTTTTGTTTGGGGCCAGTCTTCTTCACGCGCTGTGTAAGTCACCGGCGGGCCTGCTTTGTTCCTCCTACCGAGTTAATTTGTTCTGTTATGTAGCCATGGGCCCTGTTCCTGGTGTTACAGTCATGTGCAGGTCAGAGTATTCAGGTTAAGCGTTAACCCCTGTGTACATTCTTTTTTTTTTTTTTTTTTTAATATTTTATTTATTTTTGAGAGACAGAGCGCAGGCAGGGGAGGGGCAGAGAGAGAGAGGGAGACACAGAATCCGAGGCAGGCTCCAGGCTCCGAGCTGTCAGCACAGAGCCCTACGTGGGGCTCGAACTCATGCACTGTGAGATCGTGACCTGAGCCGAAGTCGGACACTTAACCGACTGAGCCACCCAGGCCCCCCACCGACATTCTTTATGTTCCATTCCCATGCTTTCAGACTTCTTGCTTCCTCGTGTTTGCAGCGTCACTTTCCAGCCACGTTATCAACTCCTGGAGGACAAGGAACATGTTTCCTTAGAACACTGTGGCCAGACATGTTGCCCCGCACGAGATGCACAGGCACTTGCATAGAAGAGAAATGTCAGCTGGGTGTGTATTTTGGCTGAGGGTTCTCTCACACAGTCAACAGGGACTCCCATCACTCTGCCCCTTTTGTGTGCAAAATGATTCATTTGATAGCCAGTTAAGAATTTTAAAATGCAAACTTAATAAAGAAACCTCTCTCTCTCTCTCTCTCTTTTTTTTTTTTTTTTAAACAAAACAATTATAGTCCAAGGAGAAAGAAACTTAGAGCCTTTATAGACTCATCTGATAGCGGAATACGGGAAGATATTAAATGATTCACCAGTTGCTTGGTGACTGGTGAATAAATGCATGATGGAACGTTTAAAATTTGGCAACGCCTTCCAGAGACTTCATTAAACGAATGCGTGCCCGATAGTACATCCGCAAGAATTTCTGGAGAAATTCTTACTCTGAAAAATTGAATGACCTATAGCTAAACTCCAATCAGAACTATGAATGAAAATACATTCCAGGGACCAGAACAGTGACTTCTTTTTATAGGGGCCCCCCGATTTGTAACAATGAGGTTTTTGAGGGAAGTTAGGTGACTAATTCTTCGCAGCCAGATATGAGTTTCAAGAAGGTGCTTACTGCTCCCTACCAAATGTCTTTGCTCCTTCAATGTCTTCAGTGTCTCCTGATCACAGACATCTCTGTGCTTTTTTATTTCAGGAGGGTGCGTAGTCTCCAGCCTTTTATTGGCCAGATTGATTTCTCAAAGACATTGTGGCCTGGCACAGGCCTAACTGCTTGTTAGGCCTGGGGTATGTTTTAAATAGTTACATTCAATTATATTTGTTGCCTTGAAGCATGAGAGGAAAACGTGCTTGTTTGAGACCACAAGAGCAAGGGGATTTTTTTTTTTTTTTTTTATGTTCAATTGTGGTTAATCAGTTTTCTGTTCTTCCTGGAGATAAACTACATTAAAAAAAAAAAACGGCAAGTGTTTCAGGGTTCTCTCCTATAAAAGTCGGAGAGGTTAGAAAAGACAGGAGAGAGTCCAATATTAATGATGTTTTTCGGTCTGAGGGAAAATACTTAGAAGAGGCAGAAAGCTCATTGTCTGGAAAAAGTGGTTAAAGACTTTCAAAGACATTCATAAAAATTTGAATAAGTGGAATAATGAAAAGAAGGTGTTCCATGGAAGAAATTTCCTTGACATTACTTTTCATCTGCTTTGATACAGTAATAACCTGAAGGCCAGGGAATGTTAGCTAACCAGGGTATTAACAGAATGTGTTACGCAGATTTATCCCTCATTTTAAGTGAGTGTTGGTTTTTTTTTTTTTTGTCTGAATATTTTCTCTATATATGAACTCATTATTTAGTACCCTTTTTTTTTTTTAAACTTAGCATATTTAAAGATACAGCTTTGCAGAAAAAGAGAGAAAACTATACATATAAACACACTGAATTATCTGTTAATGTCCTCCAGAGGCCCAGAGTCTGGGAGAAAGATCAGTCAGGGCTGGAATAACCCAGGAGAGCTCCCAGGAGGGAAGAGATCCAATCTGAACATCTTTGCAGGGTTGGTAAACCTCCGACAGGAGGGATTTTAGATAAGGGTGGTTCACGGTGAGTAAAGATAAGGCTAAGGCGGAGATGTTCTCCTCGATATTTTATTTTTATCTCCTAAATGCTTTTTCTTGGAACCTAATTTGTACTTCTTTCCGCATGTTGTTTTTGTCTTGCTGTTCTCAGCCCTCTGTTTCCAGTGACTCGCTGGAGATTTCACTGCAGAACATCCCAAAAGGTCACTTTGCACATACGTGTCAGTAGCGTATTTTCATTGGGGTCACTTACTCTGGCCTAATCTGCCAGCTGCCTCGGTGGACCCGACGTGAAGAAAGTCTCCACAGTCCTGTCTTCTGCGACCTCCCGGGGGCAGTTCCCCTGTTACTAGGGGCAAAGACGAGACAGGCAGCTGTGGGAGGAAGTGCCCCACATCCTACCAGCCACTTGTTTGCTCCCACGTGGTTGAAGGTACCTTGGAACGGTTGTCGCTTTTTGGCGCGTTGTTATCTTTCCCGTTGTACGGACAAGTTGGGTCTTGGGTGGGGTTTGAGATGGGGGTGCCGCCACCCCCAAATCCCAGGAGTGCGTGTTCACTTCGAACGCCTGCTCATATTTTCTTATCGGTGTCCCTGTTTCTCCCTCCATGCCAGCACCCCTTCACAAAACAATGACGCATCTCCTTTAAGTGAAGCAGGAACGCGCGCGTGCACACACACACACACACACACACACACACACACACGGTATTTAGATCCCGCATTATCTGGAAGGACTTAGAATGTGATTTTTCTTCCCTGTGGCATGCTACTGAGTGGCACGAGGCACACGCACACACACACGCGCGCGTGCGCGCACACACACGGTATTTAGATCCCGAATTATCTGGAAGGACTTAGAATGTGGCATGCTACCGAGTGGCACGGGGCCAACACACACCCTCTTAACAGGCCTCTCAGAGCTGGGGAAACAGAAGAGTAATGATAATAGGAGTTACCGAGGTCTCATTTTTCCTGTTGGGCTTTGGCCGGAGAGCTTGTGAAAGCGTCTTCCAGAAAGCGGGTCTCAGCCCGTGTTTGAAAAAACTTTGTAGCGTAAGTAAACAGTGTTGTGTATTTTGAGGAGAGAAAACATCTGTGGGTCAGCCGAATCGATAGCCTGGTCAGCTTTCTTCCTGTTTGCTTGCTTGCTTTTTTTTCCTGCTGATCCTTTTGTGTGAGGAGGGTGGGAGCTCTTCTCCGCGTGGATGCGTAGAAGAAGCCACGTGATTAAAGAGAACATACCAGCCAACTTACCCCGAGAATGATCTAACTAGGTAACCTCCGACTTTCCTTACTAAGTCTTGTAGACATTTGAAATCAGTCCTAACTCACGTCTGCAGGTGGGGGTAAGGAGAGCGTGCTCCTCCCGGGAGATTCTGGGAGGCCCATCTTGGCTCCCGACCCCTGTGTGGGTTCAAAAAGAGAAGAAAAAGTGTCCCTCGTAAGTTAGAAACTCAGTGCATAGAGTTTTCCCCTCTGATAACCAGATGGCGTTCCAGAGAACCGTGCTCAGCAGAAGTAAGGGTGGTCTTTGCTGTTTTGCCCTCCAAACAGATCTGCTTCCTGTCTCTCGGCGCTCAAGGCTGTTGGTGAGAAAAACACGCGTACTCACACCTACCACTTATTAGATGAGTACGAGATACCTGGGAGCAAAATGCGAGTTGTTAGCACTGATTTGAGCTCTTTTGGGTGAGATGGAAGAATAAAAATTCACTGTCAAGCGGTCCGAACTATTTTTTTTAAAGTAAGAATATCGTCAAAAGTCCGAGGAAGTGTTATCCTCCCCTCGCCTCTTGGCTCTTCCTCCAGCTACGTTTGGGGACAAGCACTCTCCTCACAGAGAGGCACATCACATCCCCAGGGTTGAGTCCTTCTTGACCAAAGAGCCAGTCTGCAGAAAACAGAGAACTTGTTTCTTTCTTGCACCTACCAGAAAATTGGCCAGCAGATGTAGTTCTGTGTGTTGATCTGTTGTGCATTGCCGGCGTTATTGGTTTTCCCAGGACAGCTGATCATGGAATGAAAGTGTTTTACTTGGGTTAATGATGTGACTAAAATATCCTACCCAGTTCCAGGTGAGCAAAAAGAGGTTCTTTGTCTTGAGGATGCCAGGGGGCATTCTGGGGGCCAAAGCCCGCAGCATGGCGGGAACCAGGGCCCCCTGCCGGATGCTGCCAGGATCTCTCTGTGTCTCATCTCTGCTTGTGTCAGCACCTCCGCCGCCTCCCGGCCAAATTGAGAGGATCTGACTGCCTCCATTCTTGTACCTCACCATGCAGCCATGTGGAGAGGCCAGCATCCAACTCTGGCAAGAAGGCTCTGCCCGTGCTTGGGGCCGCGGCCAGCCCTGCATGGGGCAGTCGTGGTGGGGAGTAGGGAACTCTGATGGCCAGGAACAGGGTCACAGTATATAGAATCCTAATGCTCTGGTAACCAGGTATGTGTGGGGGGGGAAGGAGGTGGGTGGTGAGCTGGGCATTCAAAAGAGAGGATTGAGTATGTATTAAAGGAGTAAAGGGAAGGTCTCTTGAGAACAAAAATTCACTTCTTATGTCAAAGCCAGCACCCGTTGTGATCTACTGAGGATCCCTGTTTTGAGACAAACTGCATTTGTAGTGACAGGCTTGGTAAGCTCAGGATCATCTCATGTGGATTGTGGGTAAAAGAGACCTCTGGCTGGGTAGTCAGGAGCCTGGAGGTTTCGCCCAGCTTTTCCTCGAATGCCCTTGCGCCTCCGTTTCTTATCTTGATAAAATGAGGAAGTTAGATTCGGTGGTCTGCAGAGTTCCCTCCAAGGCTGAAACTGTGGGGCGCCTGGGTGGCTCAGTCGGTTGAGCGTCCGACTTCAGCTCAGGTCGTGATCTCACAGTTCGTGGGTTCAAACCCCGCGTTGGGGCTCACAGCCTGGAGCCTGCTTCAGAGTCTGTGTCTCCGTCTCTCTCTGCCCTTCCCCTGCTCGTGCTCTGTTTCTCTCTCTCTCTCTCTCTCTCTCTCTCTCCCAAAAATAAATATTAAAGGGGCGCCTGGGTGGCGCAGTCGGTTAAGCGTCCGACTTCAGCCAGGTCACGATCTCGCGGTCCGTGAGTTCGAGCCCCGCGTCAGGCTCTGGGCTGATGGCTCGGAGCCTGGAGCCTGTTTCCGATTCTGTGTCTCCCTCTCTCTCTGCCCCTCCCCCGTTCATGCTCTGTCTCTCTCTGTACCAAAAATTAAAAAAAAAAAAAAAAAAAGGTTGAAAAAAAATATTAAAAAAATTTTTTAAACTGCTGTCTGTAACATCAGAGGATATAATAAATTCACAGGAATGTTAATGGTGGCAAATTTTAAAAAGACTGTTCTTATCACATACTGCATTTCTTTATTTGGTAAGACTTGATTATATAAGATGGTCATTAAAATAATTTTTCAAAGCACAATATGAATAAAATGAAATATTTTTCCCCCAGTCTTTTTCCTGGTTCTTAGAACTGTGTATTGCTTTTTTGCTTGATAATTTCCCCTTAGATCTCAATAGGCTCCACATCCTTGCTATATGTTTATATAGAACATTAAATATTGTTCCCTTTCATCTGACTCCAACTGCTTCTCTATTTCAGCTGCACTTTATTTCCATTTTGCATTAGGGCCTAACAAAACGGAGCCATGTTTTAAGCAACTTAATGTCAATCACTGGCGTCTAGATTCCATTTTCCCACAGGATGAGAAGGAGGTAAATAAATTGGATCCACCAAGAAGCCTGATTGTCAGGACGTGCCCATAATTGTCTTTTTCAGCAGAACCCCATGAAGAGGACAGGCAGATCCCCGAGGTGTGGTGCCCAGGTCGCTGGGAGCGCTGCCTTATTACATACATATTATGCGTCAGCATAATCCGCTCCCTGCCCTTTGCGGGGCACAGTGCCCTTTCCTGCCACAGCTGCTGACCTTCCAGCAGATTCTGCTGCTCCTTAAACACTGTCCTGTCGTTCCCATGAAAAAGACTTCCTGTTGGTCAACAAGCTGACGCTTCTACAAGGTGGGTCTCATTTCTCACTTCGCCTTGCCCCACCCCATCACCGGGAGTGCTCCGGAAGATGTAGAAGGAGCACTTGATTGTTGCCAAGGTTTCTCTGGGTTCTAAAATACCTAGTGCCACCAGGGGAGACACTGAGGCGTGAATTTCCCCCACTGCAATACTGTCCCCATCATTCTGTGATGAGTCCCTGTTGTGTTAAGCCAAGCAAACGTTTTCTTTCAATATTCTAGAACTAATAAAAAAAAAAAAAAATCCAGTGGGCTCCATGTAAAGGATTGTGTTTTAATAAAAGTGGTAATTCAAAACAGCTGTTTAACTCATGGCTTTCAATTCTAATCAAAGCTCTGTTAATCCTTTGCTTGGGACATACTGATTTTTCTTTTGCTTTTTCTTTAAAAAAAAAAAAAAAAAAAAGAAGACAACACACCCATCTGATTGAAATTTGAATCTTCTTAGTGAAACTGCCAGTTTTAATTAAGTTCGAAAATGGAAATACAGCTGGAAATTGGATGAAATTCAGCGTAGTAATTTCCTTCACGTGGTCTGCATGTTCTGAAGAAGGGACTGTGAATTTGTGCAGATGAAGACATTACATGACTAATCGTTTCTGCTTCCATGAATTAAATACAACTTTTTAGTTTTACGGGTGTTCATAAAAATCCTTTTATGCTTATTAAAGGAAAGAGATCGCTGAAAAGATGTTCAATTTTAAGCTATGGCTACTTCTTAGCTATAGCAAATAGCCTGTCCAAGGGCTTTAATTAGGAAAATTGGTGTTGTGAAAAATTATACTCTAATTGTAAAGACGTTTTAAAGGTATTCTTCTCTGATGGCCACCCACTCTGTTTTGGCCCATTTGTGTTCTTGGGTGTATTATCTACTTTTTTTCTGCTGCTTA
Source organism: Panthera uncia (assembly GCF_023721935.1). NCBI lineage: Eukaryota > Metazoa > Chordata > Mammalia > Carnivora > Felidae > Panthera > Panthera uncia. The sequence continues at coordinate 20,587,863 of NC_064809.1, read as the reverse complement.
TTTCCAAGTCAGTTTGACCTGAGAAAAGTTGGGGATATACATTTTTTTTTTTTTAAAAGCTTTTAATTCTGACCCTTGGATGGAGACGATGAGAGCAATACATTTATTTTGTGTGTCTCAATTAACTAAAATGTTAATTCCTTTTAAACTCCCTTTGATTTTTTTCCCTAAGTATAAAGTAAACCGGAACCTAGGAGGGTGTTTTTGGCAAGCAGAGCTGTGATTTCTCTGAGCACTTTTGGGTTTGCTTGCTTTTTAAACGTCGACAATTACTTAAATGTGCTCCAGATATTTTCTCTTGGCCCCGGTGGATTATCTTTTATCGACTAATATACATGCTTTACATTTTTTCTCTGATGCCTTTGATTTGGCGAGTGCCTTATATTGAGTATTCCACCCCTCTCCTGACTACAGGTTTGACCGTGTGTAATTGTTTTTCCTATCAGCATAATCAAATCAATTTGGTTTTGCTGCCATCGGTGGAAGCTAGTGGTGCTGGCTTTGACCCTGAGAACATACCTTCCAGGTTAACTACCAGCTTTTATTTATTTTTAAACAAGTGCTGGACATCTGTGAAGGTGAACTTGGAACAATTGTAGAAAAATAGTTTCTCCTTTAACAATGGATCCCTGTTCACTGGGGGAATTAGTGGTAGACCCTTTCCACTTGTTTGGGAAAGTGTTTAGATGGGATTAAGAGAAGGCAGAAAAAAAGAAAAGGGAAGGAGGAACAGGAGCAGCTCTGTTGGACGTTACCCCCACCCCTTCCTTCTGGTCTTCTCCTTAACTGTGAAATACTCCAGGGGTGCCCGGCTGGCTCAGTCAGCAGAGCGCCCAACTCCTGATCTCGGGGTTGTGAGTTCGAGGCCCGTGTTGCGTGTAGAGATTACTTAAAAATAAAATCTTAAACATGTGGAATACTTTTAAGACCTACTTGAAGGAAAATTGAACAGAGGACATCAGAAAACCATTTTCCGAGGTGAGGGGTTTTTGAGAGGGCCTGTAAGTTTAGGTCAAATTAGCCAAAGAATGTGGTTCTGTGTACGTAGAAACTTAAGAAGAGATTATTGACAGCAAAGGAACAGCATGGTAGAGACTAATGGATTTCATTTCATAGGATGTGCTTTTGAAGTCCCTACCCTAGTTTTATATCAGATGGGGGTGTGTAAAATTAAAACCTAATGCTTTTTATTTTATTTTCAGTGTTTATTTTGAGCGAGAGTGAGCGCACGCGCGCTGAAGTTGTTTAATTATGTTAATTCTTAGCAAGTAGAGTCAACCAGGAAGATGAAACTTGCCTCAAAATGCAGATTAGTATCCCCAGTGGACCCCCCTGGAGCCCCACTAGGGATCATTAGTGCAATTTCCTCTGTAGGCCTTGGTCAAAGGGACTGTTCAGGAAGAGGTCCTGAGAGAGGAAGCCAGCCAAATTGCAGAGCAGGCGATCTCCAAATGCCACATTTTCCAGAGATGCTGTTCATTTATAGGCCCATTACAGAAACGTCCTCACACCTATGTTCAAATTACCCATTCGCATCCCTCTGCCGGTCCAAAATGTTAGTGTGGAAGTCTGTCTGCGAGACCATTTTGGTAAGCTAGCGCTGCACATCCTGAGACCTGATGTACATTGAGGCTAAATGTTGGGTAAACGTGATTTGTGGAGGTCTGTGGCGACACGCCCTTGGTTTCCCGGGGTTGCTTTGGTGGTGATGGCCCGAGTCCTGGTCTTGTCTCCGCGGCAGAGCTGTCGTGACCTTTTGGCCAAGTGCACTTGAGCCTCCTTGCGTGCGGCTTCCATGTTGTTTCTTTGAGCACCCCCTGGATGATTGCATCCAGCCACTGAGCCTGACTGCACGAGGAAGAAAAGACGACGTGCCCCACGTGTACCAGGGCATGAGAAAGACTGGCTTTCTTGAGTCCATAAAGGCTCGGTCGTGCAGAGTGTGTGGTCAGGATGGGGGCAGGCGGGTATAGCCCAGAGCACATCGGGCCGAGTGGTCGCAGCTCACGATTCTGGTTTCGACACTAAAAACTGTGGTGCTTTAGGAATGAGTCACCTATTTAGTTTTAGTTTCCTCATCTGTTGGTCATCTTTCGGTCCTTTCCGCTCTTCAGTTCTGAAATCTGTATTTGTAGATTATCGTGGGTGAAATCGACAAGTGAGAATATACGTTTAGAAAGAAGCATCTGGAAAAGGGGCTTTGTGCCAGAGAGACCAACCCAGGTTTCAGATCATGGAGCCATTTTCAATCTTCTGTGGGTAGATGGGTGGATGGATGGATGGATGGATGGATGGATATCCTTCATTCTGAAACCTAAAACTTGTTCCACATTTGCTCTTCCTTGTCTCCCCACATGAATGTGGTTTCCCCCCAAATTTAAAGTGTCTTGGGGCGCCTGAGTGGCTCAGTCGGTTAGGCGTCCGACTTCGGCTCAGGTCATGATCTCGCCGTTTGTGAGTTCGAGCCCCGCATCGGGCTCTGTGCTGACAGCTCAGAGCCTGGAGCCTGCTTCGGATTCTGTGTCTCCCTCTCTCTCTGCCCCTCCCCTGCTCGTGCTCTGTCTCTCCATAATAAATAAACATTAAAAAACTAAAAAAAAATAAAGTGTCTTGAAGCAGTTACACATTGCTATATAAATAAAATACTCCAAAGCTTCGTGGCTTAAAAACAGTAACTACTTGCCCATGATTCTGCAGTTTGAGCTAGGTTCTGCTGGGCAGCTCCGGTCTCATTCGTGTGGCAGCTGTCACCTGGGGAATCCACTGGGGCTGAATGGCCCATGTGGCGGTCAGCTGAGGCCGCAGCAGCAGCATTTTAGAAGGACAAGCCCAGGGCACAGGCCCTTCTCAGGCTTGTGGCGCAAACCAGCCTCATGGCCGAGACCAGAGTCTGTGTGGGAGGGGGCTTCGTAAGGGTGTGATAAAGGGAGGTGTGATTCACCCAGGACCAATAATATGCAGTCTCCCATATATTTATACCCAGAACCGGTGTTGTGGAAGTCTGCATTTCAAATGTGCAGTACATATACGTATCTGTATTCCCCGTCCTAGGTTGTAAGTTAACAGGTGTAGTTTTGGCCTAACAGCTCCTATGCCCTGCAGCGAAAGTGCCAGAGGACATAATGATTATTTGTGATGATAGAGGTAGGTGTCTGTACTTCCCTGAGTGTCCAGGAGGGCACATTGCCTATTCCCTTCTGGTTCTCCCATCTCTAAATATTCCCATTCATGGGGTGCCTGGCTGGCTTAGCCGGTGGAGCATGAGACTCTTGGTCTCGAGATGGTGGGTTCCTGCTCCACATTGGACGTCAAGATCACTTAAAAATAACATCATTAAGGGGCGCGTGGGTGGCTCAGTCGGTTAAGCGTCCGATTTCGGCCCAGGTCACGATCTCTCGGTCCGTGAGTTCGAGCCCCGCGTCGGGCTCTGTGCTGACAGCTCAGAGCCTGGAGCCTGCTTCGGATTCTGTGTCTCACCCCCCCCCCCCTCTCCCTCTCTCTCTCTCTCTCTCTCTCTGCCCCTCCCCCGTTCATGTTCTGTCTCTCTGTCTCAAAAATAAATAAACATTTAAAAATAAATAAATAATAAAATCATTTAAAAAAACCACGAACAAAGAAAAATAAATATTCCTATTCAGATTCCTTTACCGAGTCCTCCTCCTAAGACGCGGTCCATTTGGTTTTTTCACTCTGAACAGCTCTCTTTGCAGCTTTTCCTAAAGCTTTCGTCAGTATCTCTTTCCCGATTACTTGTAAACATCTTTGGCCTCAGAACCACATCTGTAAGCGCGTGTTAGACGTCGCCACATGAATAACGTGCACCCCCAAAATAATTCATCCTCTGCCTACCCTAAGTTTACTGCTCCTTCTGTATTTCCTATTTCTCGTAATGGCTTCACCGTTCTCGTCTCAAAGCTGCAAAACCTCTTAAACATCTCATCCCGCCCTGTTCCTTTCCTGCATCCCATCCACCACATCCTGCACCCCAGCTCCGCCCTCAGCCCTGTGCCGTGATGCCTGGCCTCTGGGCTTCATCCTGGCTCCAAATTCCATTCCCCAAAGCAGGGGCTAATTCCTTACTCGCTCCTCGTCTTACATCCGTCCGGCTCAAAACCTCCCATGCCTCCTTCCCTGTCCGTTTGATCCCCTGAAGTCCTTCGCCGCCTTTTCCTGCGTTGGTGACACGTTCTCTGACGCAGAACGCGCCTCCTTGCCCCCCTCTGAGATCTGGCTCCAGTGTCCCCTCAAACTCAGCGCATTGCAGTGTCTCCCTTCCCGGTGCTGTCACTACATTTCATGCTACTCCTGCTTTGCTTTTGTTAATTCGTAGATTTTATATTTCAGAGGAGTTTTAGGTTCCGAACAAAATTGAGGGGGAAGTACGGCGAGTTCCCGCAGCCCTCCTTCCCAGCCTCCCCCGCCATCAACGTCCTGTACAGGGCGGTACGTTTGTCACAATGGGTGAGCCAACACGGACACCTCATTACCAAAGCCTGTCGTTTACATCAGGGTTCAGTCTGCGTTGTACCTTTTTTGGGCTTTGACAAATGCAAATGACCTGTATCCACCATTATAGTATCAGAGGGAGTATGCTCGCTGCCCTGAAAATCCACTGTGCTCCTCCCATTCACCCTTCCCTCCCCCCCAGACCGCTAGGACTTTGCACTTACTTATATCTATTTCTGTCACTTGGGTTTTTTGGGGTTTTTTTTAAATTATTTTGAGAGAGAGAGCATGCCTGTGCATGCACTTGAGCAGGGGAGGGGCAGAGAAAGGGAGAGATAGAAGGAATCCCAAGCAGGCTCTGCACTGTCAGCGTAGAGCCCGGTGCAAGGCTGGAATCCATGAACCATGGGCTCATGGTCTGAGCCGAAACCAAGAGTCGGACTCTTAACTGACTGAGCCCCCCGGGCACCCCTCTGTCACTTGGTTTTGAACCCACCTTGTCTTGGTCTCCCGTCACCACGTAGGTCTCTAAAAAATATGGATACATAGACCACGTCTTTAAAATCTCAATTGAAGAGTCATTATCTCCTTATGGAAGGCCTGACGTTTACACAAAGTGGACATGGGGGTCAGGGAGTCGCATGCCGCCAAGGTCAGTGGGTGCTTTGGGGAGAGAAAAATGGAACTTAGTAGTTAAGGGAGATATTCTGCAGCTTAGTAGAGGCTGATAAGCATTGAGGAACTTTAGAGATGATTCTTGCTTTCTGTAATAGTTGTGTGTGCTCATAACTGGTTTTTCCGTAGATTAAAAAATGCTGAAACTTTGCACTCTGCCAAATTGAGAGACAGGGACGGAATTGGGCCTTGGAAAAGAATACTTCAGTGAGTCCTGCTTTAAGCAATCTCATTTTATAATGTGAATAACCACCTCTTAATTTATCTTCTAAACTTGGACTTTTTAAAAAAATGTTTATTTTTGAGAGAGAGCGTGCGTGCAGGGGGGGAGCAGAGAGAGGGAGACAGAATCTGAAGCAGGCTCTGGGCTCTGAACTGTCAGCACAGAGCCCGATGTGGGGCTTGAACCCACGGACCGCGAGATCGTGACCTGAGCCGAAGTCAGATTCTTTTTTCAACATTTTTTTTTTTTTTTTTTTTTTAATTTTTGGGACAGAGAGAGACAGAGCATGAACGGGGGAGGGGCAGAGAGAGAGGGAGACACAGAATCGGAAACAGGCTCCAGGCTCCGAGCCATCAGCCCAGAGCCTGACGCGGGGCTCGAACTCACGGACCGCGAGATCGTGACCTGGCTGAAGTCAGACGCTTAACCGACTGCGCCACCCAGGCGCCCCCGAAGTCAGATTCTTAACTGACTGAACCACCCAGGCGCCCCTCTAAACTTGGACTTTTAAAAGATGCTGTCTAAGGGGTGCTTGGCTGACTGCTTCTCAGTCAGAAGAGTGTGCAACTCTTGATCTTGGGGTCGTAAGTTCCAGCCCTATGTTGGGTGTAGAGATGACTAGAAAAAAGTAAATACACTTGAAAAGAAAATAATAAAAGATGCTATTTAGGTATAATAAACAAGCAAGTAAACACCAAACTGGTTATCGGTATTGTATGCAGAATATGATACTGCTTCAAAGAGCTAAACAAAAAGGTATGGAGTTCTGACAGCATTAAACGCATTGCCAGCAAGTGTCAAATGTTCCCCTGATCTGCAACCACTCGGGAAATGAATGCGAACGGTCAATAAGGACTAAGGGAAAGGAAGGAAGGTGATCCACCAGAGAGAGACGTTACAGTTTCTTCTAGCAAGAGAGGTGATATGGAGTTGTCTTAGATTTGCTAACGGCAACAGAGGGAAACAGGTAGCGCAGCTTCAAGAAGAAAATCGAGTTTTGGTCGAGCCTGCTTTCCCCCCACCCTCTCTGGCCGTGTTCTTTGGTCTGAGCTTTCGTTTGTGAACAGGTGCTCGGGGCACCCTTGCGTTGCAGTGCGTCTGCTCCGTGGAATTTCTGCTGCAGTTTCTTGCCATAGTCGTGGGCTGGTATTTTGTTTCAACCACATTTTGTTTTATTTTTATTTTGTTTCATTCTTTTAAAGTTTTATGTGAGAGAGAGAGCGCCTGTGTGCACGGGCCGGGGAGGGGCGGAGAGAAGGAGAGGCAGAATCCCAAGCAGGCTCTGCACTGTCAGCGTGGAGCCCAATCTGGGTCTCTCGAACCCGCGAACCGAACTGTGAGATCAGGACCAAGACCAAGGGTCAGACGCTTAACCCACTGAGCCACCCAGCCGCCCCAACCACCTGTTGTTTTAAACGAAAGTCAGCAAAGGTTAGTAAGGTTCTGCTCTGACGCCGCACTCTGGGGGCTGTTGACAATGACAACAGTGAAGCTAAGGTGCGCTCACCAGGTGCCAGGTGCTGCTCACAGCGACCCCGGGCACGTGGGCTCGAAATCTGTGCGCCTAAAACTACCCCTGAGATACCTTGGCCAGCCTTAAAGAGCCTCTGCCTACGTGTAGACTCATTTCCTTTACCCCATGGCCCCATAGGGGGGCACGCGTGTAAGGAAACAAAACTACACTCCTGTGTTCGGTATTTGTTGCCTTGTTTCTTTGGTTACTAGTTCTATAAAGTGCTTTTAGAGCATAAAATTATGAAAAGCTTTTGGGTGTGGCATCCAGGAGTGACAGCCTCCTCGAGGAGTCCTTACCCACGGTGTCTCTGACGCCTTCCCTCTTTGGGTTCTCAGCCCCTGTTTCCGTCGCCCTCCCCCCCCCCCCCCCCCCCCCGCCCCCAGCACCTTCTCCCAGCACCCTTTGCATCAGGCTCAGAGGAGCACCAGAAGCCCCAGCCTGCGCTGAATGTGAGGAGAACATTAGTGTTTTCTTCTATTTACCGGCAGATGAGGCAAAGCTGGGATTTTTTTTTTTTCATGAGGCACTTTTACTGTGGGTGATTGGGTAAAATAAAAAGGGCAGAAAGTTGCATACATTAAAGAAAGTGGATAAGGTATTTTACATGGAGGATTTGTGTTTTTCCTGTCTAGCTGCTGTCTGCCCCTTAAGCATTTTTCCTTGAACAGGTGTTTGTTTTTTTTTTTTTTTATTTTAATCCCTTAAAGTTTACATCCTTCTTATTTATTTATGTGTATAGAAGACAAGAGGCAGTTCTGAGTGCCATGGCCGGGAGCCCGGGTTCCGCAGTGGTACCGACCAGGTGAGCAGAATCAGACTGCACTGCGTAGAGGTCTTTATGACCTTGAGCTGGCCACTTAGCCGTTTTTAGCTTGTTTGCTTCTCTGTAAAGGGGAGGGGAGTCCTGTCCATTTCATGGCGTTGTTAAGATGATTACTTAAGAAATACTGTAAACCAATGATCAGATACCTTACACGTAGTAAGCCCTAAATAAATGTTAGCGTCGAGGATGTGTTGTTGTTGTTGTTAATTTTTAGAAGTATTGAGTGTTGGGGATGTACAGGTGTTGTACAAACAGAAAACCAAAGAATACACAGCAAAGAATAAAATTCAAATACTTTCTGGAAGTAAGGCTTATTTCCCCCCCCCCCCCCTTCACTGGAAATTATTCATCCCATCTGATAATGTAACAGAGTCAACACCATTTCATGTCCTACTCCCCTCGCCTTTCTTCCCCTAATTTCCATTTTAAAGTGAAATTGAGGGATTCATTCATTCATTCAGCACTGAGCCAGGCACTGAGCTAGGTGCTATTGATGTAAGTGCATGTGTCTTGCCCTTGAGGTACATGCTTCTTGTTCATGGACTAGGACAGTTGTAAGGTGATACTGTTTATTTCAATGGGACATGAGAGAAATATTCCAGTTAATACATGGAAGATATATATGTGGTTTAAGACCTGCAAACTGGGGGCACCTGCGTGGCTCAGTTGAGCATCCGACTCTTGATTTCGGCTCGGGTCATGATCCTGAGGTTCCTGGGTTCAAAGCCCTGTATCAGGCTCCGTGCTGATAGTGTGGAGCCTCCTTGAGATTCTCTGTCTTCCTCTCTCTGCCCCGGCCCTGCTCGTGCTCTCTCTCTCTCTCCAGCTCTCTCTCAAAATAAAGAAATACACTTAGAAAAAGACAACTGCACGTTGAAGTAAAACCAGGTTAACTTTAGTAAGCAGGGCACAGATTATTAGGGAGAGATTTGCAGTACTAAAAACACAATTTCAACCTTTTTTCACTTTTTATTTTGAAATAACTTCACACATGCAACAATGTTGTTAAAAACAGTGCAAAGAATTCTCATACGCCCTGCATCCAGATGTTAACATCCTATATAACCAACAGTACAGTTATCAAGTTCAGAAAATTAGCACTGATACAATATTACTATGTAATCTGTAGATCTCATTCACATCTCCCTAGTGGTCCCAGTTTTGTTTCCTTTCTGGTCCGGATCACGTGTGTTTGGTTTTCATATCTCCTTAGTCTCTTTTAACCTGGACCAGTTTCTCTGTCTTTATATGTTTCTCTGGATATTCACACTTTTGATGAAGAGTACCGTCTCGTTATTTTGTAGACTAGCTCTCCATTAGGGTTTGTTTCCTAGTGATCAGATGCCAATTATTGACGGTGTGTCCATGTGGGTGCATTATATCAGAAGACAAATGATGTCGATTTATCCCATTACTGACGGTGGTAACTTTGATCTCTTGGTTATAGAGGGATCAGCTTTCTCTCCTGTAAAGCTACTATTTTTCCTTTTGTCCTGATCCATGAGAAGCTGTCACCTTAGTTCTTGCCTTATATCCCTCACCTGTTACCATCGTACTGTCCCTATCCATATTTACCCGTGTAGAAAAAAATAATAAGAGCGTTGGTGAGTCAGACTCTACCTGGGTCTGCTGGCCGAAGCCGGACGGACAACACGGGAAGGTGCCCGAGGACATTGCCAGAGCTAAAGGTGGTGACACAGACCTTCCATTTACACATCCTGTCTGAGCTTCAGGTGGTGTTGGGGTTCCTAAAACCAAGACTTGAAGAACAGGAGTTCTTTGTTTTCCTCTCTGGCTCCTTCTTATGCTTTGCTGATCAGCATCTAAACATGAGAAATGTCTAAAAACAGTACTAAGATCATTGCTGGAAAGGGAACAAATGTGGCCGTTTTAGCAGCTCTTGACTTGGTGGGCTCACGTCTGCGGGGTGGGGGGAAGGCACTTTCCCTGCCACATCTCCTTTTCGTGTGTTACAAAGATCTTTTTTACCCACTTACATTTTAATAGTCATTTAGTAATTCTGTATCGTAATATCTAAGTAGTTACATGTGACAGATTCTGAATATCTACAAAGTAGCTTTGATTTGAAACAATGCTTTTAACATCACCATGTATAATAAACAGGGGCAAGACTCTCAGTCTTAGCGTTCTGTATCAGAGGGTTAGAGAAAAGAGTATAAATCACATAAGTAAACCGTTCTCGTGATAATCGGGGGCAGCGTAACTCATCATTAAAATTAGAAATTGGGTACAGGAAATGGCACGATATCATTAACAGCTTTTTGTCAAACAAGAAGGCTGTCTGTCCTGTATACTCTGTTCTTGCTGTGGTCTGTGGTTGGAAACCTGCCCTACTGGGCAAGCTTTTTTAGTCAGGCGGAACCTGCTTACCAAGTACAGAGCATCGTGCGTAGACGGGATCCAGTCAACTGAAGAGTCAGACTTTTGGGGGAGAACATCTCTCTTAGGCCGTGCAGGCTGCTGTGTCAAAATACCACTGACTGAGGAGCTTATGAACAACTGAGAGAAATTTCTGTCTCACGATTCTAGGAGCTGGCAAGTTCACGGTCAAGACACCACCATGGTCACATTTTGGTGAGGGCCCTCTTCCTGGTTCATAGCCGGCATCATCTTTTGTGTGTCCTCACTTGGGCGTAGGGATCTCTACAGGTCTCTTATAAAGCAGGCACCCCTGTGCTGCCCTTTAAAAAAAAAATTCTACATTGGGGCGCCTGGGTGGCTCAGTCGGTTAAGCATCCAACTTTGGCTCAGGTCACGATCTCAGGGTTCTCGAGTTCAAGCCCCACGTCGGGCTCTGTGCCGACAGCTCCGAGCCTGGAGCCTGCTTCGGATTCTGTGTCTCCCTCTGTCTCTGCCCCTCCCCTACTTTCTCTCTCTCTCACTCTCTCTGTCTCTCAAAAATAAACATTAAAAAAAAAATTTTTTTTTAAGGACAGCCTGTTGTATAGTTAACTCAGTAGATTGCTGTCCTTGAAATAAAAAATTGTCATCTCCCTCTCGCTGACTGTGCCAGTTGAGATATTACTGCCCTTGTGTTAAAGTAGCCATGGGTCTAAGGAGCTCTTATGCGTCCACATTTTTCAGGAATGCAAGGAGAGAAACACGTAACCACATGGAAGTCAGGTCTTAAGCATGCTTGTGGTAGCTGATTTCTTTTTTCTTTCATTTTCCAGGCTTTCCATAGTGTGCATTTAGAGGTGGTGAATTTAAAGATGCTTGTGTATTAAAACTGAATACATCCTCCAGCATTGTTGACCTGAGCTCCGATAAATTTTCTCTTCTGTTCTCCTGCCACCAAGTTGAATGCGAGTGAAAGTCGTTTATTGTGTTGGGTTGGGTTTTTTTTGTTTGTTTGGTTTTTTGTTGTTTTGTTTTTTATTTTTTTTGTTTGTTTGTTTTTTTGAGTGTGAAGAATTGCTGTTTCCTTAGTAGATCGTAGGTGATCCTTGAAAGCACTTTGGGTACCGTTTTTCTGTGATTTCTGGGCCGTTGGATAATGACAGAGGTTCATATACTGTAAAGATGGTTTAAATGATAGCATTTTTGTGAGTGTAAGATGCCAGGTAAATGTATACAGACCAATATTATCTTCCTCAAGAGTTGCTCGGCGGGTAGAATTAGTGTTTGGAGATGATTTGATTCCATTTATTTTATGCCAGTAAAACAGTCTTTAAGTCACGTTGCATATTATCAGTCCAAACCTCGGCAACTTAGTAAATAGGAGTTTGATCATTGGTCTTTTGAGAGATCAATACGAATATCAAGATTTGTCTCTGCTAAAGAGAGTAGTAAAGTCACGTTTGAAGGAAATGAAGGAAGGACTTAGTTTAAAGGTTGTTCAACAACTGTTTCTTGTAGTTGTTCCCTGGGATGGACGGGAATGTAGCAATGATGAATAAAATCATTAAAGTTCTTATAATCTAGTAGGGAAAAAGATGACCATAGGCCAACTTTCCTCTTAATTTAAGAAATTTTGTTTTACCTGCTGGTACAGCAAATGTTTTCATTCTCCTTAGATTGTCTTTATTTATTTACTTTTAATTTATTATTTTTGAGAGAGAGAGAGAAAGCACGTGAGTGGAAAGGGTCAGAGACAGAGACAGAGACAGAGAGAGAGAGACAGAGAGACAGAGAGACAGAGGACCCAAAGCGGGCTCTGTGCTGACAGCAGAGAGCTGGATGTGGGGCTCAAACTCAAGAGCCATGAGATCGTGACCTGGTGCAAAGCCAGATGCTTAGCCAACTGAGCCACCCAAGCGCCCCTAGATTGTCTTTAGATAAGGAATCAGTAAGGTCCTCAAATAATTGCTATCCCTGAATATCATGTGGGGATTCTTAAGTTCAACAATAAAACGCTTCGCACATGGGCAAAGCTCTTGTAACAGTAGATGACATCTACCAAAAGCATAATTTGTCTTGTATCATAACAAGATCTTTAGTGACTTTCCTTATTTTTCTTTTTTTTTTTTTTTTAAGTGTATTTATTTTTAGGGGGGGGAAAGAAAAGAGGGGGGGGGGGGGGGGAGAGAGAGAGAGCGGGGGGGGGGGAGAGAGAGAGAGAGAGAGAGAGAGAGAGAGAGAGAGAGAATCCTAAGCAGGCTTCGCCCTGGCAGTGAAGAGCCCTCCACGGGGCTTGAACTCATGAACCAGGAGATGATGCCCTGAGCCGAAGTCAAGAGTCGGACGCTTAACCGACTGAGCCAGGCGCCCCTCTGGTTTTTGTTAACATTAGATTTTGGCTTAACAAATGCAGGCTTATGTCACCTACTTAAACGTCACACCCTTAATGAGCAGGAGCAAGCAGTGTGGGAGGTGTTTTGGGTGCCTTCCTGTTTATGCTGTGCCCGCACAAAGTTGTGTTTGTGTTCGTGAGCATCCGGAAAGCTCTCGTTCCTCACTTTCAAACATCTAAGTGCTTCTCGCGCGACATCCCTGCACATTTCTATTAGGCAGCGAAGCCGTGAGCAGGGACACGGGCAAATTCAAGTCCTTTGGCCTTTGCTGAGGTACATGGGGTAGCATGTGACAGGAGGGGGAAAATACCAGGAGGAAAAAAAAAAAACCTAATTGACAAACAAATTTTGAGTTTCCTCTGCGAAGATTGAAAAAAATTATTCCCATGGAACTTCAGACAGCATTCCCTGGATTTTTTTTTTTTTTTACCTTGAATATTCAGGTTGAGAGGAAGAAAAATGACCAGGAATTAACCTAACTCAGAGTTGACAAAACATGAATTTGAGGTCATCTCAATCACAGTTCTCTTTCTTGAGTATGCCTTCTAACTGCAAATGAATCAACTTTAAATTGTGTTCAAATCCGGTATTCAAAAGGCAAGCAGAGGACAATACATCTGAATGCAGAAGTTGACTCTTAGAGTTAATGTAAAAAAGACATTCACGGGGCGCCTGGGTGGCTCAGTCGGTTGAGCGGCCGATTTCGGCTCAGGTCATGATCTTGCCGTCCGTGAGTTCGAGCCCCGCGTCGGGCTCTGTGCTGACAGCTCAGAGCCCGGAGCCTGTTTCAGATTCTGTGTCTCCCTCTCTCTGACCCTCCACCATTCATGCTCTGTCTCTCTCTGTCTCAAAAATAAATAAACATTATAAAAAAAAATAAAAAAAAAAAAACACATTCACGAGAAAATACTCGGGAAGTGAATGCACTGTTTAAGATCTCCATCATTTATCTACCTCATACTAAGATCTGCATTCTAATTCCTTTCCCTTACCTTGGAGAGACCACTTAGGGCAGTGCTGTGTTGTTCCCAGGAATTATTTGTCATGTTGGGCAGTTCATAGCTTCAGTGCCCACGTGGGTTCTTTGTTGATGAAAACCATTAGCCTCCAATGATTCAGAAAAAAGATTATTGGAATATAATGGCGAAAGAAAAAAAAAAAAAAAGAGTCTTTTGTAACAGCTAAGGGTCCCGTCAGTCCCCTGTCCAACCTTTTAGAAGTTTCCAGGTTTAAAATCCAGTAAGAACCTCCTGGATTCAATCTGGTGTGTTGCATCCTTAATTCATGTTCATGGCATATGGAGAATGAGAAATTAATGTCGGTTGATCTAATTAGGAATTAAGATGCTCTGTCATCTAATTCTCTGGGGTCTTTTTTGCTTATCTATTTTTATAGTCGGTAGAATACATAAAGCGTAGTGGGAGGAGGTCGGGAAGAGGAGAATGGAATTATTTCTGCAAAACCCATGTGATGGCAAGTGCTCTTTTTTCCTAAAATAATGAAAACAAACAGCAGCTTTTTTGTTCTTCTGACAGTTTGTGAATTAGGAGTACTTGTGGATAGGAGATACACATTAATTGGTATGACATGTTTTGGAAAATTAATGCGTTATGAAATGGTGACAGTTTTTTTTTTTTTTTAAACCAGGTTAAAAGGACTTGTTATTTTTATATTTGTAAAAAAAAAAGTTCAGTGCACGTATTTGTGAATATATAGGAATCGAAGTAGAGGGTTAAAAATGCTCTGTTTTCAGCCGCGAGAAAGAAATTAGCTGAGCTAATGATTATTTTTTAAACCACACACAGCCCTCTGCTTTACATCAGAATATAAAGTAAACTTGTATCTCTGTTGGAAAGCAGTGGCTCTCTGCAGTTCAGCCTAGTAGAAGCAAAGATACGCTACAAACCCTCCACTGAAACTTAGGCGAGCGTATCCTCCATCTTCAGAAACATTTGCGGTGACACAAGAAAATTATGTAAGAAATGCAGTCTGGTATGTCTTCGAAAAAATATCCTCTTGTTCCGAATAAAATAGCTTTAGACTATTGTGTGCTAAACAATTAATGCTTTTTTAGACAAAACTTGCGTTGCTTGTTGGCTTTCATTTTTTAGAAAAACGCATTTGCACATGCTTGAAATAGCCTTTTAGGCTAAAGAATGTAACTCACCAGGAAAACATGACTAATTCAGCACATCGGATGCAAAAGCTCTGAGCTTAGAAGCAAGCTCTTCTCAAGGTTTGGAACGGAATGTATTTTCGAAATGGTGGGGAGGAGACATGAACCGAGAAGATTGAGATTTAGATACCAAATGTGGTTAATTTCATACAATCATTTGATACAAATCTATATCCCAAACTTACCAAGTTTCACAAACTTCTCACATTGCTAACTCCTCCCCGCGATTCCTGGAAGCATCCTCTCACAAGCCCCAGGAAGGGGATTCAGCTGGACTCCTGTTTTCTCATAAAATCCTGGGCCACATCTCTGCCATATCTTCCCATGGGGCACCCCGTTCAGGACTCCGGGGTGCAGGGTCCAGTGCGTGTGAGGTCAGCACAGGCGTCGGGGCTTAGCAGAAAGGAGTCTAACTTTTTTTGAATTTACCCTCCTTGCTGAGGCCTTAAACTTTATTTCTCATTTGTGCAGCGAGAATAATCCTGCCTCATTGTTATGATGGAAAGATCGGGTAGATGTGAAAGTGTTTTTTTGACAGTTTTCAGAATGTGATGTTGCTGTGGTTAAGTGTGAATGTTATGTAGTGTGCCTGCCTCCAGCCAGGATCACGTTTCTTAGTAGTGCTCTGAGCGTGCTGGGGGGGCCTCGGGGCCCGCAAAGGAGGAGAGGGTCGTGTCTAAAATACCTGGCAACTTTTTACTCTCCTAAACACGCAGCCAAACAACCACCGGGCTTTAAGAGGGGTAAAGGCGCGTGTATTGAAAAATCTCCCATAGAACAATAAATTCCAGACATTTTTGATCACACATCGTATGTGTCAGATGTAAGCATGCTACCCTGTGGATTTATTTACGCATCAGTTTCCTACATGAATATTAACAAGCCCATGTACAGATTTTACAGCATATCTCAAAGCCAAAAAAAAGTAAGATTAAATATTTAGAAACCTTTTTAACACCATAAAAAAATCTTTTGCCCTCATTAAGAATGATTACTTTTTGAGTGAGCAGGGTAATTCATTTGCGTATTTTGAACATTTTGTTTTAACGCGGATCTCCCTCAAGCCTACCTCTAAGGTTCTTGCTGTATATTTTGATTCTTGGTCTTAACGGCTTTCATGGCTGAAAACTTGTGCCCACAAAGACGTCTAAACCCCAGTGGAAGGTGCATATCACTGGCCATTTGGACTAAACCCCCACATCCCTTGTCTCCACACGGCCTACCAGCTTTAGTCGACCTGACACAGGTTTTCGTTGACTTCGGGATGTTAAATTTCCTTCTCCCTGAAATCTCCCAAAGTTATCCAGAGGTACGCTGTTTTTGAAGTTTGGACAAAGCAACGCGAAACTCCCTGGCGAGATTTCTGATAGGCTAGAATAGCCAACTTCCAAGTTTCTAAGCGTGCTGATGCAAGAGTTTTCATAGGTGACACAGTCACATTGTTTTTGGCACCAAGGTCACAAAACAGTGGACACGTTTCCAAAAGTCCGTGTTTAGAATCTTCTCTTTCCAGAGCATGCGTGTCTCTTGAAAAGCAGTTATTTTCTCAACGCTGAGCCTCACCTTTACTTTGAAAGGATGCTTAAAGTGTGCTTCTTTCTTTCTTTTTTTTTTTTTTTTTTTTATTTATTTTTGAGACAGAGAGAGACAGAGCATGAATGGGGGAGGGGCAGAGAGAGAGGGAGACACAGAATCGGAAGCAGGCTCCAGGCTCCGAGCCGTCAGCCCAGAGCCCGACGCGGGGCTCGAACCCACGGACCGCGAGATCGTGACCTGAGCCGAAGTCGGACGCTCAACCGACTGAGCCACCCAGGCGCCCCTAAAGTGTGCTTATTTCTGAGCTGACAGGTTGCACACCAGCCACAGGCCCCTCTGATCCCTGCAGAGGTCCACACGTTCAGAAGGGTTGGCTTTTTGTAAAGGAAAAGCATGTGACTCATATCCCTTCTTAAAGTGCTTGGGCTCTGCTTCCTTCTCAACCACCGTTACACAGTGGTTCTGGGAGTATATGGAGTGATGTAGCAAATTCCAGAAGCAGACACGTGTTAGAACCATCTTCACTTTGATGCAACTGTGAAGTGAAGTTTCCAGGCTGTGGAGTTTGTCTTCACATATTGCCCAGTATCTTCTATGTCTGTGCTTAACAGCGTTTGCTGACAAAGGAATGAATGCATTTGAATGTGGTGCCATATTGGATTTCAAGCACGGTTGGCCATTTTTACCTTGGGAGGAACAAAAAGCCATACGTAGCGCCTATTCTGCTAGTCAGGGGACCTAGACAGGAGCTTCTTGGGGGGTCCTGGGTGGCCCAGTCGGTTGAGCATCCTACTTCGGCTCAGGTCATGATCTTGCAGTTCGTGGGTTCGAGCCCCGCGTCAGGCTCTGTGCTGACAGCTCAGGGCCTGGAGCCTGCTTCAGATTCTGGGTCTCCCTCTCTCCCTCTCCTCCCCCACTCGTGCTTGCTCTCTCTCAAAAATAAATAAATATTAATAATAAAAAAATTAAAAAACATCCTGGGGTGCCTGGGTGGCTCAGTCAGTTGAGCTTCTGACTTTGGTTCAGGTCATGATCTTGCAGTTGGTGAGTTCAAACCCCATATCGGTCTCTATGCTGACAGCTCAGAGCCTGGAGCCTGCCTTGGCTTCTGTGTCTTCTCTCTGCCCGCCCACCCCACTTGTGTGCACGCGCTCTCTCTCGCAAAAAATATTAAAAAAAAAAAAAAATCTTAAAGAAGTGAGTTTCTGTACACTAATCGTTAAATTAGTAAAATATCGAAGAGTGCTAAATTTGGTAGTTTAGTATTACATGATGTTAAACATTAAAATAACTACAGATGTCTGTGTTCAGTTTGAGTGCTTAGTTTTTAAATGACTTACGAATTTCAATTGCATGATGCTATCACCAGCTAATATCTCAAGATATCTTAGGGAAGGGCATTTGTATCAGTTAACCAGAAAGCAAGGGAGCCCACATTTTAAGTAGTGTTCTCAATAATTTCAGTTGTTTTTGAATCATTCTTGTCATATCCATTTAAATCATCAACGCTTGACCTCATAATTTGGCCAACAGAGAAAATGCCCCGGGAGCTCCGTTTTCTGCTAGCCCTGCCATATTCTTGTTAACAGGTGCTCGTGTTTTTAGTATTAGCTTCGGTCGCTTCTTTTCAGGCGTCTTTTTCAGCACGTGTCAGCTTTGTGAGGGTTAATTTAGCTTAGTTAAAACCAGACGGTATATTCTGTGAGTGCACTCAGCCGGGCACGTGTAAACTACAATCCGTTGTAATACACGAGACATGGACGAAGTTGTGATCTACCCACTGCCGGCCCCTCCAAGTAGGGGTTCTTACTGTTTTTCTTCAAGTGGTCTCCCTTACAGCATATATGGAGTGATGTAGCAAATTCCAGAAGCTACATGTGACAGACATGTGGACTGAGGAGGTAACATACACTTAACAAAAGTTATTTTTCGTTGACAAAAAAAATAAATAGAAATTCTCCCTTATCTTTGCTAGGAGCGTGCACTCTTTGCTGGGGAACATTGCCTTGTAGTTCTATGATATGCCCCTGGGTTAGAAGCCACAGGAGTGCTTTGGTTTTCCCTCCGTCATTGTTATGAAAATAACACGTGAGAAACTTCACCCCCACCCCGTATCTCTAAACCCGCTTCCTGTAGCTTGTATGTTCCTCCTGTACGTTTCATATAAAATACACGAATGTAAAACCTTTCTCAAAAGCCTGCATGGGAGCGGGGCGCCTGGGTGGCTCAGTCGGTTGAGTGCCCAACGTCATGATCTCCCAGTTCGTGGATTCGAGCCCCGAGTCGGGGCTCTGTGCCGACAGCTCAGAGCCTGGAGCCTGCTTCGGATTCTCTCTCTCTCTCTCTCTCTCTCTCTCTCTCTCTCTCTCTGCCCACCCCCTCCCCACCCCCTCCCCCGCCACTTGTGTGTGTGCCTGCGAATGCACGCAGTCTCTCTCAAAAATAAACATGAAAAAAAAACCTGCATGGGAGCATAGTAAACACATCTTGCTTTTTTTGCACTAACAACTATTTCTTAAAGAACTTCCCATGTTAGCACACAGGTATACCTAATGATAATTAACCCTGGTATTTACTTCTATATTTCTAGGTAATATGCTTATCCTCTGTCTATGAATCTGTCAATTGTAGAATTTTCTGTTGACTTTCTGCCATGATAGATGAGGCTGTACCTCTCCTACGCCTTTTCTTTTTCCCCCTCTCACCCCTCTTTTTGGTTAACATAATAACACAGCTTTTGGTTAAAGTGATAGTGTTTACCCTTCTGTGTCTCATTTGAGTATTTAGTAGAATGCTGAATTTGATAACTTAGTATTACGTGGTGTTAAATATCGCTGAAAAAGAGGTTTCTTTCAGTCCCTCTTTCGTGTTAGAGACCTTCCTCACGTGTCTGGTGGTTCACTGCTATCCATTCAAATTTAGGAATGAGAGGGGCGCCTGGGTGGCGCAGTCGGTTAAGCGTCCGACTTCAGCCAGGTCACGATCTCGCGGTCTGTGAGTTCGAGCCCCGCGTCAGGCTCCGGGCTGATGGCTCGGAGCCTGGAGCCTGTTTCCGATTCTGTGTCTCCCTCTCTCTCTGCCCCTCCCCCGTTCATGCTCTGTCTCTCTCTGTCCCAAAAATAAATTAAAAAAAAAAAAAACGTTGAAAAAAAAAAATTTAAAAAAAAAAATTTAGGAATGAGACTAGGAAACAGATGGCCAGTTCTGGGTATGTGGGGTGGCGACGCTTGTTGGCCGGGGGGCTCTCAGGTGAACACGCTTAGGGCGTGTCTAGCCTTCCTCTCTTTGCCCACTACTGGTGGAGTTTTCTCTGGGGGCTTTCTCCAGAGAGGGAGCCTCCGGTGTCCCCACAGGGAGTGGCCAAGCATGATCACAGCAGAGCAGAGGGTGGGGGCTGGGGTCCTGATGGTGAGAATGGAGATTTCCATTCGTCCTGGGCCCCAGCTCACCCTGCTCTGTGCCCGGCGTTCCCAACTCTGAAGCCTCTTGGGTACAGGTCTCTAAAGACGCAATCCCCTGTCTCCCCCAGGGTGCAACAGTGGCTGGCAACAGACAACACGCTTTCTGCTTCCTGAACTCCAGGCGTCAGACCCTCTGCATCCACGCGAGCTGAGCGGCCGGTGGCAGCTTTCTTTCCTCTCACATCAGTGAACAGTGCTCTATTTTCTGTCTTTTAAAACTTAGCTGAAATGTTCTCCTCGAGTGTTGTCTGCGGTCCAGTTTTCTTTTGTCATGGTTGTTTTTTCCATCTCTGACTTCCTTTATTATCATTTTAGCAGGGTTTCTGGAAGGGAAGGCGATAAAAATGCATGGTCAGTTCGTCACTTAAAACAGGGATCCAGGAAAGCTATAAAAACTTCATGATGGTAACCTTCCTCATATTGTTCTTGTCGTGGCAATAAAACAAGCTGATCCTCTGTTCTGTTCATGGAAAGAAAAACAAAAGTCCATTCCTGACAGAATCAGGAATTCAGTGCTTCCCTCCTAGAATCTTAATATAGGTTCCCAACTAGGAAGTTTCCTGAAGAAATCCTTTAAAAAAAAAAAAACAAAACTGAACTGGGGCGCCTGGGTGGCTCAGTCGGTTAAGCGTCCGACTTCGGCTCAGGTCAGGATCTCACGGTTCGCGAGTTCGAGCCCCACATCGGGCTCTGTGCTGACAGCTTGGAGCCCAGAGGCAGCTTCAGATTCTGTGTCTCCTTCCCTCTCTGCCCCTCCTCCTGCTCACACTCTGTCTCTCTCTCTCTCTCAAAAATAAATAAACATTAAAAAAAAAAAAAAGATTCCTGGGTCCAGGAATTCAAATGATGTCATCTCCACATGGCTCTTGTCTCTGATCCCACCTTTCCTGTCTGTCAACCATGCGACCTTCTGGAGACGGGATGAAGACATGGTCACTGGCAACTGCAGGTGTACAAGTTCAGTTTAGCATCCCTTCCATGTCTTTGTGCCCATTTCAGTGAAGGACCAAGATCATACAGTGTCGTTGATTATTCATATCGGAGCTGTGAGCTTCTCTTCCTACCTTTGTCCCTGTCTGCCTGCACCCATATAAGTAAAACACTCCATGAGGTCATCCGTTTCCTCCAGGAATTAAGAAACCCCCTCTGGAAAGCTGGTTTGCAATTCACTTTTATTTGTGGGACTGCCTCCCATGCAGACATCAGAGCCCAGCGGTGGCTGAAACCCTAGAATGAGTGAGGTCATCTAGTGATGTCTATAGGGTGCGGTGGGACCTGTGCCCTGCCAGCGGGTGCGTCCCCGCTGGTCCTCACGCCAGATGATGCCAGGCAAGATGCCAGACCTTGCTGTTTTTTCCAAAGACGCCAGAAATCCAAATCGGTACGTAAAATTTTCGCAAGCCTGAAAAAACAAATTGGTAATTAATTCAAGCATTTTCTAAATCCCTCTCTGGGCCAAACAGCACATCGTTTGCAATCCCTTGCCTCCTCAAACTCATTTTTTAAAGTATCAAACGGGATCGAGAGAGCAGGAGCAATGGGCTCAAGGTTAGGTGGCGAGGGAGTGGCATCACAGACCTCCTGACTCCAAGCCCGGGTCCTTTTGAACAGACCACGTTCCCACTGCAGGGTCTCGTTTTCGTTGGCAACATTTTTCTTGCAGGTCTTAAAGCCAGTGCCCCTTCTGCAAAAAGCCTATAAAATTTTGGCCTTCATTCAATAGTTTCATGTCGGAATCAGTGGTTCACGAGAGGTAAAATTTTAGCATGACTTCATTCTTTTGGATGAGGCTGGCGTCGGGCCAGCCGGCAAGGAACACCCGTCAGAAGTCTGAGCTCGCAGATACCGAGTTGACAGACGGTAGATGGTTGTGCCTGTGTTATAAATTAAGACTCTAACTGAGAGTTTAAATATTTCTGATGACATTTTCATTTTAGTCAAGTAGCCGTTTATCAAAAGATTGACTTAACGATCCTTGTGCGACAGGAAAAAAATGCCCGTAAGTGTATTACTTTGGGCTTTGGAGTTTATAGCTGTTGGGATGTGACAGACCTTTGTGCTTTGATTTGTCTCTACTCAGCTTTGCTATCGGAGCGGTTTTATCGGGCTCATCCACATAAAGCATTTATTTGTCTAGACGTTTGAAGATAGCTCCCATTTCAAAAGCAGGCTTTAATTAAAATACGCTTGCATTTTTTATTTTGTCCTCTCTGCAAATACAAAGATATTAACTTTTAAAAAATAGTTTTTAATGAATAGTGACGGAGCAGCTGTGGAAAATTGACCTCTTGCCTCAAGACAAATAAAAATACACTTCGCAAACATTTGCAGCTGCCTGTTTTTTTCCTACGTCTGTAATTGACTCTAATTTGCTCTGCCTGCCCCTCTGAACCCTCTGGACTTTTCAATTCCTGTTCCGTTTGCAGTCTGAGTTATAATGAGAGCCACACCATTCCCAGCGAGGGCTACATCCCTGAGTCATATTGAGACAGTTTTTAACATTCTTAATTATTTCAAGCTATATTTGTTACAAGATTTATATAAAATTATTTCCAACTGAGAGCTGGTGCTCAAGTAAATGGGTATTTTTTTTTTTTTAAGATTTTATTTCTAAGGGATCTCTACACCCCCAAGCAGGGCTCAAACTCATAACCCCGAGACCAAGAGTTGCACGCTCTACTGACTGAGCCAGCCAGGTGCCCTGTGACTGGATATTTTTCTAATGGGAAATAAGACATTACAAATTAGTAAAAATCAGATTAAAAAAAATCTTAGGCAATCTCCCCTCCATCCCCGTCCCCCAAATTTACTAAGAAAATCGGTAAAAGAAAGGGAAAATGGTGCCTTTATGATATTTTTTTATTCTAAGGACATTCTGATTGCTATCTCAGTCATAAAATAAGATATATATTTGGTATATATATTGGATATATTTGATATATATTTGGTATATATATTTGGTATATAAACTGCTGGTGAGATCCCCATTTTACAAACTAATAAATGTAACAAGTTTTTAGAAGCCAACTCCCAGGCATTTGGAAGGGGCCCAACATAGGTATTAACACCTAATTGGGGCAATTGTATGTCAACCAGACAGCCTGTCTAATCTGCTAACGTTTATTGTTACAACTCTCAAAGCTGGGTCCCTCTTCCCTGCTCCTTGTCAAGATCCCCACCCTCCCCAGAAGCGGAGACCGAAGACTGCCCTGGGGAAGAGCTTGGGGAGGGAAGTACAGTCTCCATGACCTTTCACACTGCAGAAAATGTTTTCTTAGAAGCTCGCCTGAGGTCATTTTGTATACCTTTGGGGGGAAACCAGTGAAGGCTCTGATTCACGTTTAAATGGCCCTGCTGTTTGTGGAACCAAGAGAAACGGAAGGCATCAGAAGTTCCAGCTGTGATTTGTTCCAGTATCTCTGCGAACACCTTCAACTGTTACCTCCTGGAAGTAGGAATTTTAGTTTTCTACTCCTTCACTTCCAAAAGCCAATGAACCCTAGGGCGGAAATGTTGAAAGTGAATTATTTGGTGGGAAGGATCTTTCTATGCTTATTAACCAGAGAGTCACAAAGGAATTGTGTGTGTGTGTGTGTGTGTGTGTGTGTGTGTGTGTGTGTGATGAGTCCACTAAGTGGATAGTATCTATTTTGAGATACTGTCATGAAGGGATATATGGAGGGGAAGAGGACATTTTTGACATTAATGGCGAACTTGGACCGCTTTTGTAATTGTGAAGTCAGAATCCTTTTGTAGACCAGAAGCGATTGAGAAATTTGTAAAGTCTAGGGAATCTGATTTGACATATTTATTAATCGATTTCCCTAAGAAATTAATTAAAGTTAAAATAGTATCCCAAACAACAGTCATGTCAAGCTCTGCATCAGGTTCTTTTTCCCATTGGGTCCTTACTGATCTTGAGTCTTACTCAGGTTTATCACCCTGCAGCTTACTCACTTTATTTTTATTACCAAATTGTATTTTTAAATGTGCACTCATATTTAGGTGGTCGGAAGGTTGTGTGAGAGGTTAAGAAAGCCCACTTCAATACGTATCTTGAGATTTAAAAAAAAATTTTTTTTTTAAATATTTATTTATTTTTGAGAGAGATCGAGCAAGAGAGGGGAAGGGGCAGAGACAGAGGAAGACACAGAATCTGAAGGAGGCTCCAGGCTCTGAGCTGTCAGCACAGAGCCCGACGCGGGGCTCGAACCCACAAACCGTGAGATCATGACCTGAGCTGAAGTCCGATGCTTACCCAACTGAGCCCCCCAGGTGTCCCTGGAGATTTTTTGAAGAGGGATATATGAAATGGCCTTTTAAGGTAATTCTCACTCGTGGGGTGCCTGGGTGGCTCAGTCTGTCAAGCGTCCGACTCTTGATTTCAGCTCAAGTCATGATCTCACGGTTTCGTGAGTGCGAGCCCCACGTCTGTGCTGACAGTGCAGAGCCTGCTTGGGATTCTCTCTCTCCCTCTCTGTCTACCTCTCCCCTACTCGCTCTGTCTCTCTCAAAACAAATAAATAGACTTTAAAAAAAAGAGAGAATTCTCACTCTTGGCATCCCATCTGGCCCCAATCCTAGATGGGTGCACTGCTCTGAAAACAGCTCCCACCCACCACCTATGCCTGTAGATTCGGCTACCCCCTGTTCCATCTCAATATGGCATAATTTTTAGTGACTGTCTATCCTAATCAGATTAAATATCTCTGTATCTCCACATGAGAGGTGCTCTTTGGCGGGGGTGTCTTTCTGTGTGTGTATTCTTGACTGAGTGAAAACCGATTATTAAACAAATGTGCTTGAGTAAGTAATTGCTTTGGAAATCAACTGTGTGTCCTTCCGTTTATAATTTGTTGTGATTTGGGGAGGTTTGAGGAATTTTTTCACTTTCCCTTTTTTGAAGTGACAAGTATTGTCAGATAGCTTTTCAGCGATACAGGTCTTTCCAAATTTAGAGTGCACGTACTGAAACCGTAGCTGATATAATTGTAGCAGACCGTGGGGCATATTCAATTAAATATACGTTTAATAATTCATTCTCAATATGCATGTAGTTATTCCCCTTTTTAAAAAAATAAGGAATCTTTTAGAAATTTTGGACACAGTGGAAGACTTAAGTTTCAGGTGAACCGTTTTTCTTAAGCCCTACACCCAGTGGACATCTTAGGAAGTTGCTGTGGGTCTGACCTCATAGGCAGTCAGGTGCTCCAAAGGATCTTAGGGTCAGCCCATTCCCACTGTCTGAATTTTATATTTGAGGTAACTCAAGTGAGTTGCCTGAGCAGGCTGGGTTAGTTTACCTCGTCTCACTAACCCTCAGTTTCTTTATCTGGAAAGAGGGGATAACGATAGTATCTACTTCACTCTGTTGCACAGATCAGATAAGATACTGTACCTGAAGAGCTTAATGTGATGCTTTGTGGGTGTCCCCTAAGTATTAGCAAGGTTAATACCAGGTATTAAAGCGAGGGAGGCAAAGGTGAGCCTCGACCTCGAAGCTCTCCCCATCCTCTTCCTTCACCACTCCCCTCTACACATGTTCTCTCTGCTCTCCCCCACCCTTGACTTATATGTGGACACTTTGTCCTAAACCTTGGTACTAACCCTCCCTGCATCCCTTTGCCCTGGTTTCTATGGTTTTTGTTGAAGCTGACAACAAAACTTCTTTATTTGTTGTCCTTTTTTAAAGTTTGTTGATTTATTTTGAGAGAGAGGATGCATGAGCAGGGGAGAGGCAGGGGGAGAGAGAGAGGGAAAGAGAGAGAGAGAATCCAAAGCAGGCTCTGTGCTGTCAGCACGTAGCCCGATGCAGGGCTCAATCTCACGAATTGTGAGATCTTGACCTGAGCCGAAATCAGGAGTCAGATGCTGAACCAACTGAGCCACCCAGGCACCCCTATTTGATGTCTTATGTCGGACCCCCACATTGTCCATATTGACGCCCAATGGCCAAGTGGAAAAGCAGAGCTTGTCCAAACCTGTCTGTTTTGGGGGTGACTGTGTGGCATAAATGGAAATGAGGCCCTTCCCAGGGCCCTGGGGGATGCATCCTATAGCTTGGCTGCATGGGGGCATTTACAATACTTTTATGCTGTTGAGCTTTATAGGAGCATGAATATGACTGTCAGTACACATAGAAAATGAAAAAATATTTGCCGAAGTGGTTGGACAACTATGAAGTACAAATAAAACCTTTGCGAGCATAATTTGTTCTGGAAACATGCTTATAATCCAAAGCACCTGTATATCAAAGCAAATTTCCCCATAGGAAATAATGGAAACTCGGATGATTCGTTCCACAACCCAAAAATATTCACATAAAAATGGTTACAATACTGTAATATAATACGAGATAATAAAATACAAAATATAAAGAAAAACAAACAAATTGACCCACACTTACCTTTGAAAACCATTGTGGCTGGTGTGGGAGAGACAAGAGAGAGTTATTGTGTAGGACCACTTTCACTGTCGCTTACGGAATCACCGCCATCTATTGGCTCAATAGAATCTTCTTCTGCATGGGGGCCATTGTATATGCTCACACAGATGTTGACTACAGTACTAATAAACTTGCAATATACCGTATTTAATGTAACTGGCAATAAGGTGGCAGAGGAAAGGGTCTATATCTGCAGGCAGCCTGACCTACAATGAAGCCAAGCATTCATAAGCTTCCTCTTGTATGAAAAGCAAAGGACTGTCCATAGGTGCTTTAGAGTGACAAAAAAAACACACAAGTGCCATTTGTGGGCACCTTCCGACGTTCTGAAAAATCACTGATTTCTGTGAAACACCACGGCCTGAGACTGAGCATCAGAGCATGGGAGACGATCACCCACAATCCCGCAGTGTGAGAGAAAGAAGAGCCATTGGCTCAGTTGTGATCACGTGGCATTCGGTGTCATGTCACAAACTACTCCTCTTGCAAGACATCGTTCACTTATCCGGTTAAAATTGATTAGAAATGGTTGCTCGTCTTGCGGAACACTCGCAGAACGCGTGACTCACCACCCAGGGTTTTACTGCACTTCGCAAGTATAACGTATGAGCGCATTTCTGTTGTGAGAGTTTATTGAGTATTTGCAATCCGAGGAACTTTAAATGTGGCCTTAATAAGATAGCTAGTGCTTTCAATGTACTGTTTAGTTAACCCAATAAAATTTTCGTCAGCTCCAAAACCACTGTTATCTCCATAAAGTTAAAACTATTTGGATTTCATAATGTATGCTTAATTTTATTGCGGGGGGGGGGGTGGTGTCATTCCTTCCTTCAACGTAGTTAACACAATTGTTTTATTTCCTTTCATGGATATTACATAGCGTATGTCAATTATAGCTATGTATCTGTGTCCCCTAGGTAAGTGTCTAGAAAAGAGAAAAATGTGCAAATGCTTTGTTAAATACGAATAATAGACGTAAACTAGTGGTGATGATAATCATTGCTACCTTCGTTACCAGTTTCGCGATGGGCCACGTGGAATGGTTGGGGCAGATAGAATGCCAAACTGGTAAAGTTTTCTCCCACGAAAGGCTTTGAAACCCAAGAATTTTGTCCTGAAATCTGAGCATTAGCAACCCAAAGCTCTGTGTGGAACATAGAAATTAACAAACGGGATTAACTTAACCTTATTCAAGATAACAGCTCATTGTCATTACCTCCATGAGCTCAAGAATGTGAACTAGAAACAAGGATATATTTTGATTTGTGTGCTGTCAGACTAAAGGAGAAATTATCCAGGAAGTTAAATAGCCTTTCAGTTACTGGGCAGCCCTATAATTAAATACATGTTGATGAAAACGATGAATTTTGTGTATGGGTGAGCCCATGTGGCAACAAAATGTGCTTATAGAAGAAGATAATATAGGGGCTCATGGGCACACTATTGAAAAAACATTGTTTACTAATTAAAAGCTTTTAAATGGTAGGTCCTCGGGTTTGTGAAGCGTTTGTTCACAGGTCATGAAATCTAGCTACTCGTAATCTGACCGAGTGGTTTGTGGGGAGAGAACTTCTGGGGAAAAGAGAAACCCAAAGGAAACGTGAAGCTATTGTGAATGAAAGATAAAATGCTCGTAAAGTAGCTGTCTGATATAACCCAGAATCGGGCTGCTACGCGATTATAAAGGGATAGATATACCAGGATACGTTGTAATCTGCAAAACAAGAGACTTGCTAGGATCTCTAAGATTCTCTTTTAATTTTCTCTTTTGGGTATATGTAAACCAAGGAGTGAGCGTAATCACGTTTCATCTCTTTTCTGCTCTAATAATGAAGGTGCGACATTCCCCACATCCTGGCGTGCTCTGATGTGTGAAGCTGGGATTTGTAGCAAGAAGTAAAAGTATGCATTTTCCAGACATTTAAATGAAACACTAGTCACATCTCCTCGTCCGGCTAGGGCCACATCGAGCTTCCCTCCCTCCCAGGAGCTGTCAGCACCTGCTCTCAGTGCCTGTGGCACTTACTTTCTAGACCCCAATATTTCTTCTCTGCTGCTTTGTATTTCACTGTGTGTGCGTGCTGCCCGTGACCCGTGTCAACCGTCGTGGAAAACTCTGGTCAGAGAGCATTTTGTACCGACTTCCCACGTCCAAATGATTATCCTGGAACTCCATTGCTCTTTATGTCACACTCGACTAACCAAAACCTTGAACCTGAAGGACCCCAGCCGTCCTCCGCCTCTGCACCCACACCCTGAGGCCGAGCTCTGCCCGGGATGTCACACCACGAGTTCGTTTGGTTCCCTGTAACTTAACCATCACAGACCACAGATGGACTCCCAGCTCTGCCCGGAAGCCCAGCCCCATTTCCCTCGTCAGACTCCTTCTCCCACGTTCTGTGGCCCGTCTTTCAAGTTCTCGGTGTTCTCTCCAGGCCTCTGAATCCACCTCCCACGCCCCCCGCCCCGGCCTGCCTCTCGCACAGTCGATGGCCACGGCTCCTCCTTCCCGCGGAGGTTTGCCAGTGGACGGGAACTGCTGTCTTCCCTCAGACTCGGCCAGTTCCACACAACCCCTTCCTTTTCCCCCTCCTGGTAGAGGAGCCACCTCCCCACCTCCCTTTCCTTCATGCCCGCCCTGGATCCCCCAGCCCAACTCCCACCGCGAGGTGACAGCGCGCTTCCCTTTCTCCTTTGCAGGCTCATCCGCCTGTCCATGCTGTTAACCATTGATGACTGCATTCAAGGCTGCTTTTAGGCCCTCCTGCCCTCGCTCGCTGCTCTCCAGCTTCCTTCCTTTACTCCCGAGGAAGAACCCCTGTCTCATATACAGATAATGCGTATTTTTATCTCCCGCCCCTGCCTCCCCTGGGAACTTCAGGGCCGCGTGGCCACCTGCCCACCTTGACGTCAACATTTAAGACATCTGAAGAGCACATCAGATTTAACAAGTCCCAGACTGAACTCTCCTCCTAAAATGCTCTCGGTAAATGGAATCGCGGTCTTTCCACTCACTCAAGTCCATGTCTTTACCATTTCAGTGTCAGCGGAATCTACTTCCTTTGTGTCTGCTGCCTCCCCGCTTCGCCCGGCTTCTAGCCTCTCCTCGAGTTCCACAGTAGCCTCTTACAGCCCTTGTCTGCGTGCGGTTCAGCCCCATCCTGTCATGTGCCCTCTTGATTTCTGCCTTCCTCACACGTTAACCTTTTATTTCTCTAGTTAACTGTGCCCTCCTCCCGCCACAGGGCCTTTGCACCTGTGACCCTACTTTCTGGAACCCTCCCACCTGCCTTCTGCTCAAGTCTAGCTCCTTCCATCATTCCTGCCCCCGTCTATGCTTTGTCATGCTTGCTCCCAGCCTGATGTCCTTCCCTCTCCCGACACTTGTCATTGTTTGAATTTTACACGTGTGCACTTTTTCTGTCGATGCGCGTGCCCCTCTGGACTGTAGGCACCGCGAGGGTGAACGCGGTGTTTGTGCAGCGCTCAGCCCAGAGCAGACACTCACGGCTGGCACTTCTTGCTTTCTTTCTAAAGCAGATACTGTTGCCAGGTCTGATCCCAACAGCCTGAGGCGTCCGAATGCAGGGATTTGGTTGTTCCTGCTTCCAAATCCGGTTTCGCTTTTTCAGTAACCACGCAGAACCTAGCTTGTGATAGGAATCTTATTATCATGTTCCCTCCAGCTTTTTTCTGTATAACTTGGGGAACGCGATGTGAAGTGATTGCTTCTCACCTTGCCCTTTGCCAACCCTGTAAACGCCCTGTTTTTACGGACACTCTTTGGTTTGCACAAGATACCGAAAAACCGATTTATCATCCAGCTTTGTTCTAATTGTGCTCCTCACCAGACTTGGTTTTCGGTTCTGATTCTCTTGTTTCCAAACTTTGGTATTCCAGTGCTGATATAAAGATACACGTTTTTAAATTTTTCACAGATATACTGAGAATTGTTTTCTATTTAAGAGACTTGAGTGACATGAGTAGGAAAGAATGCATGATTTAAAATTAGTCTAGTGTTCTTGTTAAGTGGCAGTTTCGTACATGGACCGTAATATGGAGATTCTAGTAATATAGTATACAGTAGGCTAAAAGTGATTTCTGATTAAGTTACTGAAATACTTTGGAAGGAACAGAATGGTAATTTGGCCTTGCACAATGCGTTTGATACAGAGTTCTATCAAGAAAACTCTCTGGATAGAACATCCATGTATGCAGGTTAAAGATTAACGGGTGGTTGTAATGAAGCTTGTTTGGGATGAATATAAAGTGCTTGTAAATTATAATCTACTCCAATGAATCTTAAGGGATTATTCTGATGATTTCATTCTAGAATTAGATGATATCATTTGCCGTTTTAAACATCTGCTGCCGTATTTTATATCTGTACTTCCCAAACTCTGCCAAGGTGCCCTGGGGCACTGCAGCAAATTTCCCAGGAGTGCCAGGGATATTTGAGAATTTCCAGAGGAATGTGGTAGATACTCAGCATCTGTGAGATACCATGCAAACTACTAGCTCGAGGGAGTCCACGATTTCAGCTCAGATTATGCTACATTCCTTTCAAGGACATGGTATCTTTGGGAAGCTGGCTGCCCAGCAATTGTGTTTAAAAAAAAAAAAAAAAAAAAAAAGACAGTGGATCAGGAAATGCAGGTGGGGGTTTCTAATCTGATCATAATAAGGTTTGAGAATCTGCAGTGCATAACATTTTATATATGTACGTTGTAAGTAGCCTGATAGTTTGCGTGTATGTTTTCCATTTTGTCGTTATTAAAAAATTGTTAAAGCACCCAGTTTTTACAACAGGCATTTCTTTAACATGATTCAAAAAGCAAAAAGCATGAGAAGGAACACAGAATTCTCCCCCCACCTTGGATGATGGCACATCTGTCCCCTTAATTGCTCAGGCCAAAGCCTCGGCCTCAGTCTTGGCTTCTTTCTTACCCCCCACATTCAGAACTTCAGGAAATGACGTTGGCTCCACTTTCGAAAAATATCCCCTTTCCTACCTACACTGCTGTCACTGGTCTCCCTGTCGCATACTTGTGCCCACCCTCACCCCTCCAGTAATCTTTTTAAACCCCAAGTAATGTGGACACTCTACCACTCAGAACCCTGCAACAGCTCCCATATCATTGGCAGTGAAAGCCAGTCTTTCCAGTGATCTCAGCCCTTCCTGTTTCTCTTCTCAAGTAATCTCCAGCCACAGGGGTCTGCATGTCCCAAGCATATCAGGCATGCCCTGCCCCAGGGCCTTTGCACTGGAATGCTAAACCCCTTTTCTCTCCAAACCTTGGTCTACTCCAACCCTCCCTATTTAAAATACTTCGGGGACCCCCACTCATGCACTGATGGGCGTTCCCTAGCCCTTTCTTCCCGCTGTTTTTCTTTTTTTTCCATAGTCCTCTAACATAGTAGATAATTTATGTTACCAAGTTTATGTTTTATTTACCGACTCTTCCCACTCAGATGTAAGCTTCAGGAGGGCAGGCATCTTAATCTGTTTTCAATAACATATCCCAAGCACCTGGAAGAGCATATATTGAATGACTGTTGTTTAAAAAAATCTCGGGGCGCCTGGGTGGCGCAGTCGGTTAAGCGTCCGACTTCGGCTCAGGTCACGATCTCGCAGTCCGTGAGTTCGAGCCCCGCGTCAGGCTCTGTGCTGATGGCTCGGAGCCTGGAGCCTGTTTCTGATTCTGTGTCTCCCTCTCTCTGACCCTCCCCCGTTCATCCTCTGTCTCTCTCTGTCCCAAAAATAAATTAAAAAAACGTTGAAAAAAAAATTAAAAAAAAAAAATCTCTATCTTTCTTAGTTCTTTTGGCTTTTTGAACTATCAGTAAAGCATGTTCAAATCTTTCTCGATAATAAGGGGTTGCCCATTTTCCCTGAGGTCCTAACAATTTTTGGGGCATAATTCCAGACTAATGAGGTACTTACAATATGAATCCTAGCTTCCTGGCTAATTGAGCCTTTTATCATTATGTACAGGCCTTCTTTACCCTTAATAATGCTTTTGTCTTAAAGTTATTAGTTTACCCGATGTTAGTAAAGGTAAGCTAGCTTTTCAGTAATTTTCGGTACTATTTAATATGGTTTTTCTGTTCCTTTCAACCTTTTTGAGTTATGCTTTAGGTGTTTCTCTTGCATATAGCCTGTAGTTCTTAATTCATTTTGACAGTCTTTATTTTTAATTGTTTGTCCACTCATGCTTATTGGGATTATGTGTCTATCCAGCCTTGTTCATCACTTACTTTCTATTTGTCCCATTTTTGCAGTGCTTATATTTTCCTCTTCTTTTAAAAAAGAAAAAAAATTTTGTTAACGTTTATTCGTTTTTTGAGAGACAGAGTAGTGCAACCGGGGGAGGGACAGAGAGAGAGAGAGAGAGAGGACACACCAAAGCAGGCTCCAGGTTCTGAACCGACAGCACAGAGCCCGACATGGGGCTCGAACTCACGAACCACGAGATCATGACCTGAGCTTAAGTCGGACGCTTAACTGACTGAGCCCAGACGCCAGTATTTTTTCCTCTTTTTAAAAATAATGAGTCTTATTTCTTTTCGCATTGTGTCCACCCCCCTCCCCCCCCCCCCCTTCTACTAGTTTGGAAGCTATATACTCTGTTTCTCTACTTTAAATGTTTGCCTTTTAAATGTTACAATACTTAAAGTTGCCTCACTCTCCTGAACAATACAACAGGCCCCCGTCACTTTGCTTCCCAACTTACCTGCTGTTGTTACTCAGTGTTTATTTTGCTCCCGAGAACTAAGCGTTATTACTTTATATAGGTGATACTTACTTATATTTGTCTTCATATTTACAACTTTATTTGCTTACTAATTCTTTTTGTATCTCATACCTTCCGCACACAACATTTACTTCCTTTCTGAATTATATCCTTAGAGGCTAAATAATATGCTTCTAAGACTTACAAGTTCCCTTAGTGAGGTCCTTTGTCGGTAAGTTCTCGGGTGTTGTTTCTATGAAAAAGCCTTTATTTTGCTCTTTTTTTCTTTTTGGAAGACAGTTTTAGTGGATATCCCACATACGTTTTTTCAATACTATAGGGCAGTGAATTCTGACACTGCCTCTCCGGGGACAGCATCAGACCCCGCGGGTTAAGGGCTCAGTCCCACAGACTGCCCTTGCTTCAGATGCCCTTGCTTCAGATGTCCCAGGCTGTCACCTGTGCTTCTCGCCTACTGGCTGTAAATCGGACGTCCCCTGACCCCCTCCTCGGGTTTGATTAATTTGCTAGAGCGGCTCATGTAAAAAACACGTATGCACATTTACCAGGTTACTATGAAGGATGTGATAAAAGATCCAGATAAACAGCCAGGCAAACAGGTACATAGGCGGAGGCCCAGAAGGTTCCCGAGCACCGGGGCTTCTGTCCCCACGGACCTGGGGTGTGCTGCCACATCCAGGCACGTGGATGTGTTCACCGCCCCCAGAAGCCCAGCACTTCTTGTTCAAGAGTTTTAATGGAACTTAATCTCTAGCAACAACCTTCCCCTTCTCAGAGGTCAGTGAGCGGGGCTGAAAGTTCCAAAGTTGTTCTTACTTGGCCCTTCCAGTGACCGGCCCCATCCTCTCTGGCTCTCTGGGGGCCTCACCCGGAGTCACCTCGTTAGCATGAATTCAGGCGTGCTCAAACAGGGTGCCTGATGAGTGGCAAAAGGTAATCCTTTCACTCTGGAAATTCCAGGGGTTTTAGATTTGTGCCAGGGACCCCGATAATAGCCCAGATATATATTATACCGCAGCATACAGTTTTGTGTACACAGTATTTTTCACTTTGAAGGTAGACCAAAGCACCGTCTTCGGGGCTTTCCAGCTTTGCTGTTGAGAAGTCAGCCGTCAGTCTGGTTGTCATGCCTTCATTGTGTTCTGTCCTTTCCCTCTGGCCAATTTTCTTCTCTCTGCTCTTGGTATCTTCAGCTTAACTACACTGTGTCTAAGAGCGGACTTCTTCTTAGACTATTTTGTGTACACGGGGTATTATGTATCCATAGTTGCATAACTTCCATCAGGTGTGAAAACATTTTCAACTTTATTATTTCAAACACTGTCTCTTCCCCCATACTCTCTGTTCCTTTCCTCTAAGATTTCACTTACTCTCCCTTCAAACCCCCTGCCGTAAGCATTTTTTCTTCCTTAACCCATTCCTTTATATATTGCATTTTCATTCTTTGTGGTGTTCTGGGGAACTCCCTCAGACCTACCCTCCAGTCCACCAGTTACCCAGTGTGCTTCCAGGGCCCTGGGTTCGGGGCCTTCTGTTCTGATTCCAGTTCATCAGTTATAATTTTTTTTTTTTTTCCTAACTGACATCGAAGTTAGTTAGTATATAGTGCAACAGTGATTTCAGGAGTAGAGTCCTTCATGCCCCTATAAGTTTCATTTTGTAAAAGTTTTATTGGATCCCTTTTCAACCTGATTGGTCATTTTGAAAGTCCCGTAGTTTACTCATTTTTGCCAGCCTGTCTTCTTCTTCTTCATACATTTTACACATGGCTTTCGTTTCCTTTTCTGTATCTGGTCATTCTAACAGCTGAAGTCTTGAGAATAATTTTGGTTTCTGCAGAATCCCACTCTGCTTCTGTCTGTGAGTTCATGCTCCGCGGGGCTCTTGGAGGCCTGTGGCGGGGATGCTGTCCCCCAGACGCCATTTGCAAATATTTCCCTCAGGTGATGAGGCTACTTCTGCTTCCTTCAAAGGTGCTTGTTTAATGTCGAAGTGTGTGGTTGAGCTCCCCAGCTTTCCTGTGGCCCAACTAAGTGTCGAAATTGATTACCTGTCTTCAGGGAAACCCATCCGTTCATGCTTGCTTGGTAGTCCTCTCATTCCCAATGGATTAAACTCCTGTTAGGAGAAGGAAGCCATCTTGGAGATGTTTCTCTCCATTCTATGATCCCAGCCATGTGTTAACCACTCTGCTTTATCAAAGAGCTCAGTTTTTCCCCTTTGTTCTGTTTTGTTTTTGTAACTGAGAACCCTTCTGAGGCTCTTCCACTTGCTGGAGGTGTAAATCTTCTGAGGGGTTTTCATTAGTAGCAACAAGGGACGTATAGCTCGGGAACCAAGATAGAAAAATAATTTACCAAGAGAAAGTCCAACCTTTCCCAAGTTATGTGTCAGAGCTGCCCCTGCCATTCGCTGGAACTTAGAACTTGATCCAACCCTTTGTCGTCTGCAACCGTGTCTTTATTTTTATTCTTGACGCCTTTGAAACCCATTAGCCCTGGGGCCCTATGTCTCTTTCCCTTCTTTCACGAAGGCTCTTCTTTTGGTACATTGATGCCCTGCCCCAATACTTAGTTCCTGTAAGAAAGGTAAAGATCACACGGATGACAGTGTTGGTTTTTTGGGTACCCAAATGTGTAAAGAAATAGTCCTGTTCATTAATTCAACAGAGATTTATGTCAGAAATTAAAAAGCCCTCTTTGTCAGATAGCATTCTCTTTGCGGGGAGAAGTTGGCTTAGACATGCAATCCGAGAAGCTCTGGGCTGAGGCTCTGGAGAGGAGGTGGGGAGATACATGGGAGAAGCAGGGCCAGGGGGCCACGAGGGCTCACCTTCCAGAATTCCTCCCTCGTCGCTGCCACCCGGTGGGGGGGGGGGGCGCCCACACCCAGCAGCAGAAGGGGAGACAAGCAGTCGGAGCCGGATGTGAGGTGGGGGCGGTAGTGAAGCCTGCAGAGGGAGTGAGGAGGGCAGCAAGAGAGATGATCTGGGATAGGAGGAGGAGGAGGAGGGTGGGGGGTGGGAGGTGCTCGTGTCCACTGGGTTTTTTTCCCCAAGATGTGTGTTCAAGTCCAGCACTTCCCGCGGAGAGATTTCTAACCTGTGTCATTTTGCTCTGTGTCTTTCTAGATCAATGAACTGAGCCATGTTCAAATCCCTGTTATGCTGATGCCAGATGACTTCAAAGCCTATTCAAAGATAAAGGTGGACAATCACCTTTTTAACAAGTAAGTACAAGTACGGCCGTTTATAAGACTGACACGGCTGCCAGGAGTATGAGTTTTGTGAATTTCTGTAATTGCATTAGTTTTCAATGGGTGGGAGTAAAGTTTTGCTGATGAAGTTAATCCTGTGATAAACATAACCATCTGTCATTTTCAGAAAAGCAACGGCAGGCCCTCTTGGGTAATATCCTTTTGCCATATGGCATATTGTTCTCTATGAATATCTTCTACGTTAAAAGTGATATTCTCATTACAATTGAAATGTTTGAAGCTGTAAATTGCTTGGGATTTTTAGCAGCTGTGGACCTGAGCGGTCTTGGGACAAAACTCTAATAATGCTGACCTTATGAGCAGAAATAACTACTTCACAGAACAATAAAGAATTAAGGGACATTTTTCTAAAACATGATTGGATGCCATGTTGGGCAGTGAGAGTATTTCTCCTTCATTTGGCTGTCATTTTGGATGTCATTATGGAGCGCCTCTTATGTATTAGCTGTCCACTGAGAGGAGGGACGAGGAAGTGGAAGACGTGGCCCTGCCCTCAGGGGGCTGTCAGGCAGGTGCTTGAAATCTGACACATACGCAAATTACCGCATAATTCAGTGTGCAAAGTACGACTAGAGAGGTGTGTATGTATCTACGGGTGCACAGAGGAGGAAGCAATTCGAGTGGGTGGGAGGAGCCTTACAGAAATCTCTCCCGCGTGGGGATCAATTATGAAATTTCTTCATGTGGCCATTGTTCTGATGTGAAGCTGATGTGTTAATTCTTCAAACTGTTTAGAAGTTGACCTTTTGAAGGGATTTTCTTCTATGTGAATTTATTTATTTATCTATCTATCTATTTATTTATTTAAAGTTTATTGATTGGGGGGGAGGGGCGGAGAGAGAGAATCCCAAGCAGGCTCCGCGCCGATAGCGTGGAGCCCGACACGGGACACAAACTCACAAGCCGTGAGATCACGGCCTGAGCTGAAATCAAGAGTCGGACGCGACCCAGGGTGCCCCTTTTCTGTGTGCATTT
Organism: Panthera uncia; assembly: GCF_023721935.1. Lineage (NCBI taxonomy): Eukaryota > Metazoa > Chordata > Mammalia > Carnivora > Felidae > Panthera > Panthera uncia. Next base: position 20,550,802 of record NC_064809.1, on the reverse strand, counting down.
GGAATGTGGTTATTTGTGGATAGCACCAGCTGGGTCGTTGGAGGAGTGAGAGATAGTGTTGTTTTGCGAACTCGAATCAGCAGGTACCTGAGGACGAATGTGGGGAGTGCGTCTGTGGCTCGCTCCGCTGCCCACCCCGGGCTCCCCAAGTTCTTTGCTTTTCCTTCACCGTTTCCGTCTGTGTGGCCCCTTCTCTTTCCACCTCTTCTTTGGGAAAGTGGCCACGAGGAGTGGCTGGGATTAGAAAGGTCGTCTAGTCTCAGTGCCCCTATAGGTGGTGAGAGGAGGCGAAGGCCACCAGTCTGTCCCTGTGTCCCCCCGGGTTTACTGTGGGTTGTGGTTGGTTCTGGGCCGTACCAGCCTTGTGCGGGTGGGGAACCCCGGGCACTTGGGCTGCACGTGGAACTAGATGGTGGCAAAGTCAAGTCTACATCTAAACGTTATTCCACACTATGACCGTTTCAGAGAAAACATGCCGAGCCACTTCAAGTTTAAGGAATACTGCCCGATGGTTTTCCGGAACCTGCGGGAGAGGTTTGGCATCGACGATCAGGATTTCCAGGTGAGTCGCTTTTTTGCAACCTTTGCTTCCAGTAGGGTTTGCTCTGTAAACTAGGACTGACCTTTTTTTCGTCACGAGTAATTACGTAATGGCAATTTTCATTTCACGTAGGAATGTTTCAGTGTCCTTTCTGAAATAAAGGCTGGGTTCCGTCAGTTAGGGGCCTCTGGGCAAAATGATGTTAGCGGTCGGCAGGAAAAGACCATTCTTCGGGAAGCAAACACGCACGTGAGCGTTGCAGATGATACTCTCACTTCCTGGAGGAAGTGGCCCGTCAGCACAGCCTTCTTTTGATTTCTGCCATCAGGCGTGTCGACGGTCAGTGCCAGTGTGTACGTTGGGTCTTGAATTTGCGTTTCCTGTAGTTACAGGGTCCCCTTAGCAATCACCAAAGTTGTATTTTCGTGCTGATTTGCTGCTTTTCCAATCGTCTGAACCCGACTCTCCTGCTCACAGCATTTTGTCGGAGGCCACGCCTTGTGCACCGTGACCTGGAGTGGTTGGTGTGGTCTAGTGACCGTAGGGCTGTTGCACCAGCAGGAGCCTGCCGCTCCTGGGAACATCGTCTGTTCTTGGTGCCCACCACATAAAAATGTCCACTGTTGCTCCCCGTCCCCCCCACCCCCCCGCCCCCGTATTTGCCTGGTTTTCTCAAATTTGACTTTTACAATCAAGATCATGGGGGTGTCTGGGTGGCTCAGTCAGTTAAGCACCCAACTTCGGCTCAGGTCATGATCCCGCACTTCATGGGTTCGAGCCCTGCGTCGGGCTCTGTGCTGACAGCTCGGAGCCTGGAGCCTGCTTCGGATTCTGTGTCTCCCCCTCTCTCTGCCCCTGCCCCGCTCACGCTCTGTCTCCCTTTCTCTCAAAAATAAATAAACATTTAAAAAAATTTTTTAAATAAAATAAAATGAAGATCATGGTGCTGTCCTAAGTGCCGATCCGTGGTCATTTCTCCTAAGAAAGGACCTGACATCAGTTACTTGATCTTAATATAATCAGTCAGATACGTAAAAGTCAAGGATTTTTTTTAACAGCAGAAAATCTGAGTTAAGAGAAGCAAGGGCTAGTTTCTGGTCTTTTAGGACAGTCTGTTCATTTTGCTGTGTGAGCACTGACTTATTTTAAATCCCTCCAAATCCAGTAAACATTTCTTTCATTCGCTCCAAATCAGAATCCTAATGTATCCTACATTAAGTGCCATATTGCCCCCTGAGTGACCTTACAGTTTGAACACTGACACGGCTTTACCCTGTGTTTTCCTTAAAAAATAGGGTGTCGAAGGCAAATTGAGCTTAGTTAGTACATTTTCTTAAAGATGTGTGGGCCTCCCCACCCCACCCTGCCCTGCCCCATTATTGAAAGTTTCCCAGAATTTCTCACATGCTCACTCAGGCATAAGAAGCCTCCAAGCTCCCACGTTTTGAATAAGCAATGCTGGCCAGGTTGCCAGTGATATTCCCTCCTCTGTGGGCCAGGGCTGGGATTTCCACAGAGGTGAGTTCTGAGCAGAGGCTTGGGTGTGCCCGAGAAAGTGGAGGGGGTGGGGGGAAGGGTGGGGTGCACGCTCAGCTTTGGGCCTCATGCATAAGAGAAAGAACTTCAGTCAAACCTGGACCGGGGATGTACTGCTGAAAAAAATAAGTCACTTGTAAAGAATAAACCTTGGAACAGTAAAAAAGGTTTGTATAAAATGAAAAGGAATGATTCTACATTATTTAAGGACTGCTAATACATTTGAAAAGGCCATATGGAAGTAAACTGAATGGTTTAAAGGAATGAGTAGCTGACAACTGACGTCCTAAGAAACTCTCCTCTACCCGAGTCTCATGTCTCCTTTTTTGTTTTTTCTAATGTTTGTTTATTTTTGAGAGAGAAAGAGACAGAGTATGAGAGAGGGAGGGGCAGAGAGAGAGAGAGAGGAGGACACAGAATCCGAAGCAGGCTCCAGGCTCTGAGCTGTGAGCACAGAGCCCGACGTGGGGCTCGAACTCAAGAACTGTGAGATTGTGACCTGAGCCGAAGTCAGACACTCTGACTGAGCCACCCAGGTGCCGCCCCCCCCCCTTTTTTTTTTTAAATAAAACAACTACACTGGCATTTCACAGAAACCGGCTTTTGAGGGCCTCTGCTCCAGGATCTTGTTAGGCCCCTCCATTTGTTACCAAAATGAAGTCCTTATGTTTCTTCCCATAATCAGCGCTGCTCAGTGAGATCAAAAACGGAGCCTTTACAGCCTGAAATCTTAACTGTAGATGAAAGTAGTTTTTAAAATGTCCTAAAATGACTAGTTTTGTTGCAAAAATACCAAGACATGAGCCAGTTTTCCTTCCCCTTCCCCTCCGCCCCCCAAAACAAAACCATGTAAACTTGATGTTTAAGAAAGTGCAAATTGCTGAGGACAAACTTTAAAGGCAAATTAGGCAAGTGGAGGAGGATTCGTGGAACTAACTGGCAAATCTCTAAAGCTCTTAGCAGGAGAAATCAGTACAGAGGAGAGCCAGTGTGAGTATAATTAATCATTTGAACACCACTCCCTTCCTCAGCTACGCCCGGTACTTTTGGCATTTAAATTGCTGCTTTCTCTTTGGCAACTGTATTTCTATTAAAAAGAGAAAAAAAGGTGGGTGTTCAAAGTAACTTTAGCGAACCAGAGCCACGTGCTGGTTTTCCCCTCCAGTCCCACATTGCTTTCCCAAAGTCTCTACCTCTTAAAAAAAGTTTCGGGAGGGGCAGGCCCTGCAGTTTAACCTGAAGATGAGATTGTGGATGTGGGGCCCCACCCGCTCGGTTGGCTACTCGGTTTGGAAAAACGGAGGAAGTTGTGCCAGCTCTGGCTCTGAGTTCATACCTTGAGGGCCTCCGGGCATTGCCGGGGTGAAGGTGGAGGTGCCACGGACAGGGGCAGGGCCCGGAATGCCCAGCAGTGGGAACAGGCCAGGACTAGCCGGGCCATTGTCCCAGCTGCCCGGCACATCAACTCACCACCGCCCAGACATTGCATCTCTCGTGGACGGATCAAGGAACGCGTATCAGTTGACATCCGCAATACCAAGTTAAATACTCTCTCTCGGTCTGATTTGAAAAGTGAGATCAGTGACCTGGGGTCTGATCATCTTTTGACGGCACTGGATGGCTAGAGGGGACCAGGCCCCACACTGCTTTGCCTTTCCTCGATGTGTTTGTTTTTCTGAAGTGTTTGCCTGTTGGACAAGCGGCTTTGCATCCGCGTAGTGATCAGGAGCCCCCTGCCTGGTTCATTTAGTACTTGGACCTTTGCGTTAAGTCAAATGGGTGAATGGCGTCCACCTGCCTTGTGTGTGTGAATGCCTTTTTGCTGCACCTGTAAAAAGTCAGTATTGCTGAATTTCATCACATTAGAACATAGTAATTAGGCTACCTAATTGACCTCTAGCAGCAAATTTAAACTTCTTGAGAAGAATTGAAAAGCAATCCTCCTATCAACAATTGTATCTTTCCCCTGGTTTTGGTTTCTTGAATGTCTTTTAAGAATGAAACTTTTTTTTCTCATAAGCAATAGTTCTAGAATATTCTTCATTAACAACAGTATTACTTAACACACACGTGTATGTAGAAACCTCTGTGTAGGTGTGTATGTGTGTGTCCAGGTTCAGAACTTTCTCCAGTTTATACGTGTGTTTTCAAATTACTTCGTTGGTTTGTAAAGCGCTCAGTGTTGGATTATATTCTTCCGATCATTCATTGTTGGGCCAAAGTGAGTCCCCGTTACCATGCTTTTAAGGTATAAGGCATCTTTGAAGACGGATGCCCCCATGGAGGCTTCCACTGTCACTGGCCCTGAGGTTCCAGGCCACCTGAGGCTCTGCTCCCCTTTAGGTGGATGATTTCACACACATTTACCACTCAGTGTGTGTTTATTTGTATCTATTGCCTGTCAGGCTCTGTGCAAGACATTATAGGCGATGCAGAAGGGAAGACAGAGCAAGGGGATTCCTTTTTGTTTGTTTTTTAAAACTAGAGACAGCTGTTCTTTTTTTTTTTTTTTAACTTTATTTATTTTTGAAAGAGAGAGAAAACAAACACAAGCAGAGGGGCAGAGAGAGAGGGAGACACAGAATCTGAAGCAGGCTCCAGGCTCTGAGCTGTCCGCACAGAGCCCGACACGGGGCTCGAACCCATGGACTGCGAGATCATGACCCGAGCCGAAGTGGGATGCTTAACCCGCTGAGTCACCCAGGTGCCCCATTGTTTGTGTCTGTTGTTCGCTTGCTTTTAAACTGTTCCACGTCAGATTCTGTATTTGACGCTAATGAGATTTACAGAAACCCAGACATCTTTTTTACTATTCTCCAAGAAAAGCTGCGTCCCTCTTTCCAGCCTCTCCGAGGACCAGAACGTTTCACAACAGGCCTGGGAAGTGAAAGGGAGGCTTCGCTTAAAGTTTCTGAGCTGCGGGAGAGGACTGCCCGCCAGAGACCAAAACGTTCCCCAGGACGGGGATGAGGCAGTTAAGCCCCGACACAGCACGTAATTGAAACTGAGGCCCTCTTGTTCTTTGTGGAGGATAATCACCGGGCTTTCTCTTCCCCTGCCGCGTCTCCTGAATTAGAATCCCTCATTATTTGCATCTGATGCACCTTCTCCTTTGTATTTGTAACAGAGAATTCTAATTTTAAAACAACTGATTCTAAAAGCTCACGTCTGAAATTTTTGATGTTGTCCTTTCGGGTTTCAAAATAACGTTTTTACGGTGTGAAGAAAGACCTTCAGAGGGGCGCCTGGGTGGCGCAGTCGGTTAAGCGTCCGACTTCAGCCAGGTCACGATCTCGCGGTCCGTGAGTTCGAGCCCCGCGTCAGGCTCTGGGCTGATGGCTCGGAGCCTGGAGCCTGTTTCCGATTCTGTGTCTCCCTCTCTCTCTGCCCCTCCCCCGTTCATGCTCTGTCTCTCTCTGTCCCAAAAATAAATAAAAAACGTTGAAAAAAAATTTAAAAAAAAAAAGAAAGACCTTCAGGGTGTGCGGAGCTATGGAAAACAAAGTATCTGCAGAAGACAGCGCCTGTCATCACGTAGATTTCCCAAGTGTCACTTAGACTGAGGGCAGGGACTGAGTCCAGCGTGCCCACCAGGGTGCAGGCCCAGAACGTAGCAGCGGCCAGGCCTCGGGCAGGCCCGTAGGAAATATGTGAGGCAGAAAGGGAGGGAGGGCTGGGGTGGCGGGGGGAGACCAAGGTAAGCGAGCCTTCTGGGCCAGAGCATGGCGGCTGAGAGCCCAGGAAATGCTCGGCCCCTGGGTGGTGGCGGGACGGCGGAGATAAGGACGGGAAGCCGGACCGCAGGCTTCAGCCAGATTCGTCAGCCCCGGAGCAGCCGTGTGGATTTTGCACAGGGGAGTGATGTGAGGACGTGTGGATTGTGTAAAGATGACTGAGGGTGGTCACGAGCAGAATGCAGAAAGAGGAGGTAACAAAACCCGGAGCCTGTGCAATGTCCCAGCAAAGTGAAGAGGCATAAACCAGGGCACTTGGGAGTGACAGGGTGAGGCAGAGAGCAGTTTTGAGACACACGTGACAGGAGTTGGGGGTGGCGGAGCCTGAGGGGCTGGGAGAGCAGGGGTGCGAGTCACGGGGGAGGGGCAGGTCGTCATGCAGTGGGGCAGCCTGGGGGGTGCTCGGGGTCAGGGTCAGGGTCAGGAGTTGAGGCCCGGGCCTGGGAGGGATTGGCATGTGGGTGCTTGTCTCTCGACAAACCTACCTACCCTGTCACCACCTGGAACTTGCTCCTTGAACCATATCAGCTCTTCCTTTTCCCATTGAGACTGTTGTCTCTTGGGCCAGCTTGTTCACAGCTTCTCACACCTCGCGGCTGAGCCTCCGTGGGCCCCACAGTGCGTATCGGACAGAAGCTCCTCCCGGGGCTGAAAACCGAAGGATCGGACAATCTCCTGACAGACTTTTGGGAAAACTCCCTCACAACCCACCAACATCATCAGATTTTTTTTTTTCTCGTGCTTTCTCTGCTCTTTCTTATGAATTGAACCAGTTACTGTCCCACCTGAGAACTCAGGCTTCCTTTTTGCCCGTGTTCCTCACCCTGAACCCACTTTGGGTGATGACCCGTGATTTCCAACCAGGAGCGGACAGTCATCTTGTCAGGGAGCTCCTGTCCGGGTTAGACGTTGTGTCTGCTTATTACGATCCTTAGACACAGGTCTGGGGTATTTTGATCTCGGTCAGTTACCAACCCGAGGGTTTTGTTTTGTTTTTTTAACAAAGAGAGAGAAAGAGAGTATGCAAGTAGGGGAGAGGGGCAGAGAGAGAGGTGGGGAGAGAGAATCCCGGGCAGGTTCCACACTGTCAGCGCAGAGCCCAGTGTGGGGCTCGAACTCACATGAGCTCATGACCTGAGCCAAAGTCAGATGCTTAACCGACTGGGATTTTTGAAGGAGGTCTCATGGCGCTCTGTGGAGTTCCCGCATCTCTGCTTCTTTCTCTGCTGGCCATCGCCATTCATTTTTGTGTTCTTTTCTCCACCGTTTCATTATCGATAAGTGTTAAATTGCAGTGTGTCTTGCTCCCCTTTTTAATGAAAGCCCCTCTGCGCCTGGGATCACAGCTCAGACTTTCTTTGAAATTCCCAAAGAGCTTAACACACGACTTCGAACACAGTGGGCATTTAATAAATCCTTGATGATGATGTTCAAGTTAGCGTGTTGGTCTTTCCCCCTCTGACGAGGTCAGAGGACCATCTGTGCTTTCTCAGATCTGTCAAAGTCTGCAAACCCAGAAAGCAGCCTCATTGGGTGGTTGCTCCTGGCTCCCCGCCTTGTGATTCGAGGCATGTAATCATAATCCTGAGTTGTCCGCAGGGAGCGATCGGCTTCCAGGTTTCAAGTCCACGAAACGGGTAGCGTGGGTTAGGAAAAAAGAGCGTTTCCTGGGAGCAAGGGGGCTGGTTTGAGTTTTGGATCTTCAGTGACTGTTGGCTGTGGCTACGTCCAGTCACTTACTCCCGGTGAGTCTCAGTTTTCTCATCTGTGAAATGAGGGAGAAGGATGCGATGTTTGCTGAGGCCCTGCCAGCTGTCAACTCTCTGAATGTGTTATTAAGTCATCTCGAGTAGATGACAGTCGCCGAGGCTCTTATATACAATATTGACATGTTCTCTTTGTGAGATGGTGGCCTCTATACATTGGAGCATGACAGGCTTGATTTTAAGTGGCCTCTCTGTTGATTAAAAAAAAGAAGAAGAAGAAGAAAACAACTCTCCATCCATGAGTTTTAACAGAAATGCAAACCATATCAAAATGGAGGGCGGGGGGGGGGAGGGGGAAGAAACCAAAAATGCCTAAGACGAGGAGAATTAAGTGTTCAAAATGCTTGGGTATTAAAAAAAAAAAAAATGCACAGGGGACCGTAACGGTTGCTAAATCATGACATTTTCATGAGAGACATTAGAAGATGGCCGCTAAGAATGAGCTAATCAAATTGACCTTTACATTTCCTCCACTTTTCTGGGCACCCCCCGCCCCCAACCCCGGACCTCCCACTGAGGAAACAAACCTCTTCAGTGTAGACTGTAGAGGAGTGGGGAGGAAGGATGACACCATTAATCCCTTTCTGAAGGGAAATGACGACAAATTTCCATTTAGAAGCGCACGAAGGCCGCCGAAGAGGGAGCCGTATCTCTCATGATCTTCCTTTATTCCCTGCCGAGGGCTGACATGGTATATTGGAGCTTCAAACACAGCTCTTGAGGTTTGGGGACAGGGTGTTGTACGATCCGTAATATATGTGGCTGTGGAAAGTGCAGGTGCTGAAGAAAAAGTTCACTTACCAACTGGCAAGATAGGCAAGCAAAACTGGACTCAGTTGTCAGATTGCCACCCGCCCCACCTCCAATAGCTTTGCCCCAGAATTTCAGTTTTTGTCAGAGTCTATTTTCTCCCCCGACTCCCCAGCAAGCCCAGAAGCACCCCACGACACAACATCTGCTGGCTGTCATGTATCCCCTGCACTGGACCGAGGACAGGGTGCCCGTAATGTCCCTTCACTCGCCCAGAGACGGCCCAGAGGCTACAGCCAGCACCGTCGGTCACGTCAGGGACTTGCAAGAAGAAAGTTCGGTTCTGTCACAAATGCCTCTGTCCCGTAGGAGCGTTTCTATGAGATGTCCGGAACAGGCAAATCTAGAAGACAGTGGATTGGTGGTTTCCTAGAGCGGGTCAGAATGGGAGTGACTGCTAACGGGCCCAGGTTTCTTTTTGAGGTGATGAAAATGTTCCAGAATTCATTGCAGGGATGGTTAACTCTGTAAATATACTAAAAAAAAAACAAAACCATTGAACTTGCAGTAGGTGAATTGTGTGGTATGTGAGTTACAGCTCAGTAACGCCATGAAGACAGAAGAATGTTCGCGGTTTAAGATTCGTTTATATTCAGTATATGATTTTGTTTTTTCCTTCCAGCACTGATTTTAGTTGCCTTTTTCTTGAGGGCCGGGCATTGTGATAACGGTATTTCCATTTAGAACAAGTGAATTTAAAACGTTACCTCGTTTATAATATGAAGCTAACCCATGTATAGAAGAAAGGGGTAGCCAATGAACACAGCAGTTAGTTTTACATTTATGATTAGATTTCACCCTAAACTGATAGCAAAGCATTATCCATTCCTACGTCTCTACAAGCTAGCAGCAGTAACTATTAGTGAATAGCCATTAGGAGAGCGAGAAGGAAACCTAGAGACGTGAAGTCCAACTTTCTTTGCAGATAATCGGGTAACGGAGTGAGGGGCGGGGGAGGGGAGTTGGGCGGGCTCGTTGCCCTTAACTTCTGACTTGCTCTATTTCTGTCCTACATGCTGAGACCTTATGGGCAGTGACACTGTATCAAGGTCTGTTCATTCATATTTTGAATATAAAAGTGAGTCTTTTAAGGCCCCGCATTGAATGGGATTGTGGTTTCATGGGAAGCCAACCAATTACACAGGTGACTTCCCGGACGATCAGTTCCAAGGTTACTTTTCCAAACCTCCATTCCTCTCCTCAAGCCCTCATCTTCAGCCGGCACCTGCTCACCCTTCATTATTCTTGTTTCTCCCTCGAGGTAACAGGCAACGGAGGCCTGCACGTTGGGCTACCCTGAGTCCATCCCCCCCCCCCCCCCCCCCCCCCCGCTATTCCTGCAGATTCATGGGCATCTTCAGCCAGCCTACTTTCCTCCCTTCCTCCTCCTCAAGAAGGAGGCACCCACTGCCCCCAGCTGCCTCCCCACCACCTTTCTATTTCTTTAGAGACTTGTCCCGCCCCTTTTCCCTTTGGTGGAGGTAAGCGGGGGCCAAGGACAGGAGAAAGGCCTTGCGGGTTGGGAATTTTCAACTTGAAAGTTCTTTATAAAAATGTTTTGGGGCGCCTGGGTGGCCCAGTCGGTTAAGCGTCCGACTTCAGCCAGGTCACGATCTCGCGGTCCGTGAGTTCGAGCCCCGCGTCAGGCTCTGGGCTGATGGCTCGGAGCCTGGAGCCCGTTTCCGATTCTGTGTCTCCCTCTCTCTCTGCCCCTCCCCCGTTCATGCTTTGTCTCTCTCTGTCCCAAAAATAAATAAAAAACGTTGAAAAAAAAATTAAAAAAAAAAAAGAAAAAAAGAAAAATGTTTTAAGTTCTTTTATAAAAATATAAGTGGTTGTTATGGAGGGCTGTAGGAAATAACCTGCAAAGGTGAATGGAGAGTGTGTGGCTCTCAATTTTCACTGCGTACAAACTAGAGGCTTGGCCAGGGTGGGGACAGGAGGAATCAAGAGCAAATTAGAAGAACTTATTATGAGTCCTTCATTTTTTTTTTTTAACGTTTATTTATTTTTGAGAGAGAGAGACAGTGTGAGTGGGCAAGGGGTAGAGAGAGGGAGGCACAGAATCCTAAGCAGGCTCCAGGCTCCGAGCTGTCAGCACAGAGTCCGACGCGGGGCTCAAACTCATGAACCATGAGATCTTGACCTGGGCTGAAGTCAGACGCCTAACCGACTGAGCCACCCAGGCACCTCTATAAATCCTTCATTCTTAACTTCCTAACCTGCAGAATCATCTGTCAATATCAGTCTGCACCTCTAAGTAGCTTCCAAGGTGAAATTTACTATTTATAATAATAGCTACTGTTTACCGAGTACTACTGTATTCCAGGCACTATTATAAAAAGTTTACATTATCTAATTTAACCCCAGGCAAACTTTTGATTGGTATTATCATTATCCTCATCATTATTACCTTTCTGCAGATGTGGACACTGAGGCACAAAGAGCTTAAATAACTTGTCCAAATTCGTAGTCTTGATTTCTAAAGTTCCCGTGTCCAATTGCATGTTATACCGTCTCCTAGTTTCCTCATCAGCACTGTTTGGAACTTGACACATCAGGCCTCTGCTTATGTTAATGTGAACCTGAGGAAATATGAGGAAACTAGATAGACGTATGAATAAAGTTAAACACAGCGAGATGGTCTCGACGTTCAGAATCTTCTGATGAGTGTGTACTTAGTAGGTTGGTGATAATGCGTTCTCTTCCGATGGCTTCTAGACTTGGGAATATGTAATGGGATGGACATTTCACACACTCAGTGCCCTGGATTGCCTTTATATTGTGACCATGTTGTGACTTTGACCCCAGATATCCCCAGGTCACTTTGTTTTGCGTGTTCACACTTTTGAACTGAGAGGTTCAGAATCCCAGATTCTGAATTTTTTAAGCACACCTTATTTCAGAATATATAACTCTCTAAGCTTTGTCCTTGACAGGGAATCTGTTCTCTAATGAGAGTAGAGCTCCACACTCTAGGCAGCTTTCTCATACACATGGACAGGTAGGTCAGGGTGAACATTCCTGACAGTAAATTTTTTATTTTGGAAATAGGAATTACCTTGAAGGTCTCTGAACCAGCCCTATAAATGGTGCTTTGTAGGCCTTTGGTTAGATCAGACTTTCATCTCAGACTTGGTCTTTAAATCAGGTGGTCCAGATGAGAAAGAATTTTTTTTTTTTTTTTTTTTTTTTTAGTTTATGTACTTATTTTGAGAGAGAGAGAGAGACGGCATGAGTGAGGAAGGGGCAGAGAGAGAGAATCCCAAGCAGGCTCTGCACTGTCGGCACAGAGCCCGAAATCGCCAGATCATGACGTGAGCTGAAACCGAGAGTCGGACGCTTAACCGACTGAGCCACTCAGGTGCCCTTAGAAAGATTTTTTTTTTTTTTAAATGGTGCCATCAGCTAGACCTTCTTTCTTCCGTGCAGATCTTGTCCTAGCTTGCAGATTTTGCCTTAACTTCTTTTTCTGTTTCTTTCTTTCCTTACCAGTTGAGCATTGTAGAGAATGAGCCAGAGTTTAGCACTCCCGGAGGAAAGGATTACTTCTTTGAGCCTTGGCATTCTTTGCCAAGAAAACCCTTATTGCTTTAAGCAGGGAAAGACAGAGGATGGGGCAGTCTGTAAAGATAGGAGCCAGTCCCCAAAAGAGAATGAGAACCCCCAGCAATTCCCAGAACGTGTGGACTAATTAAAACAGGCACAATGAACTACGCCACCTGGTCAGAAATGTGAAGAAATCTCAGGATTGGTGCTGTCACCCCAGTGCACGGACGGGACCGGCAGAAATACTGAGTGCTTAGGCATCTCCCAGCGCCCTCTGTGCCATCGGATTGTCTGACTCCAAGCCCGGGACTCAGCCACACATGCTTTCCCCGTCCCGAAACCTGTTCCACAAACATCCATCACTTTCCGCTCTTGCCTGGAGAGAAGACGGCTCCTACTCCTCCCCCTCCTCCCCCTCCTCCCCCAAGTCGAGGAACGAACAGCCCTAGGATGAGTCAGGATACATAAATACACATGTCAATAAAAGTGCGAAGTGAGGACTCCGGGCTGCATTCGCGTCGAAGCTGTTACCGAGAGGATTTACCTTTACTTGGCGAGACTGCAAACCTGAAGACACTTTTGGTTTTGGGCCAGTTCGCCCGTGCTCTTAAGTTGTGATTAGAAGGCATTTGTCACCACGGCAGAATCTGTGTCAACAGTCGCATTGTTGATGCGCCCCAGACTCTCCAGCCCGGTGTTAACGCACTGAGGCAGGCAAGTCATTTCCACTCTGGGCTTCTGTTTTCTTGCCTGTAATGGGATGGTTTGGAATAATCTCCAAGGTTGTTTCCAGCTGTCGTGCCTCTGGATTAAGAGAATTACTTACACACAGAGGGCCCCTCTGGGGGCTCCTGAAGGCCATCCCAAGCTCTGCTTCTCTCGGCCCTTCCTCCTCTTGACCTCGCAAACTCACCAAGCGTCCTGTGTGATGCTACAGTCCGTTTTTCCTTTGGGACAGAGCAGAGCGCACTGAAGAATTTCAATATTCGGCTTCTCTAGGTAGCAGACTGTACTGAGGCCGCTCAGCGAGTCCTGTCGGCCCGCAGCCCTGACCTCCTCCCCTCAGCCCCTTTTCTCGGCCTTGCTGAAATTGTCCTGAGCCCATCTGCAATCAGCGAAGCGTTAGTTTCATGCTCCCCTAAGAACGATTGCCACCCCCCGTCGAATCATGGCCCAGACGTCCTAAACCATCATCATGCCCCTGCTGAGTGGGCGTACTTTTCTGACTGGACTTCTGTTGGGAAACATACGGACTCACCCTCCGAGGTGAATCTCCGGTTCCTGGAGCGGCACGTCGTGCCTTCGAGTAAAGACGTTCTTAGAGTTATGAAAGGTCTGAGGTAGACATCTCATTCAGCTCCCCCTCTCCCCTGCTTTATTCTCCATGATTTCACGAACACAGAAACTGAGGCTCAGAGAGGCTAAATGACATCCAAGGGTTGAGGAGTGACAGAACGTGTACTGGGTTCCCTACCATTACACAGTACTGCCTTTACACACACACACACACACACACACACTCTCTCTCTCTCTCTCTCTCTCTCTCTCTCTCTCTCTCCTACCTTGTTTCAAAGACCACAGAAAGTCGATGATGATGATGTTAAGTAATGTCAAAAGTCTTTTCAAAAATTGCCCTTTCTGGCTTCCTCAGAGGAAGCTTCCGGCAGGAGGCTTAGGCATTATTACTTGACTCCGTTGTACTCCACAGTTTGGTTATCTTCAAGTGGGAAGACGCACCTGACCTTTCCTATCTCAGAGGAATGTTGTGAAAATAAAATACAAACTAATGAGTTGGATTTTCCCAAGTGCTTGACTCATTCCAAGGATCGTGCATTTTGTATGAATTGTGTTTTCTCTTCTGATTTTCTGCTTGTCTAGGTCTTTCGGTGAACTTGATTCCCTGTCTTTTTACATTCATAGTGATTATAAAAGGTACATTCTTAACTGTGACAAGTATCTGTTCCTAACTTCACTGATTATTTGAAACTGAAGAGCCTTAAAAAAAAAATCCTTACACATAGTAGAAGTAGGCCCTGTAGGTTGGGACCACTCACGTGATTATTGAAAAACTGAGTTGAGGCAGAATTAAGATTAGAATTTGTAAAGTGTTATGACCAGGATTAGGACGTGGGCAGTATGCTCATACAGAGTCTATAATAAATGCTTGTCAATATATTTGAAACTGACGGGGAAGACAAAGAATTTGCAAGGAGGTAGCATCTGAGCTAAGGAGTTACTGCTCATTGGATGAATCATTTCCAGCCCTTGGGAGATTCAGACGCTGCCTTGTACATATCATAATGAAACATTCCTTTAATGAATGAATACAGTGGATGCAATCAATTCTTCATCCTCACCGTAAAGCCTCCCATTTTAATCAAAGCAGAGTTGCACAGAATATAACGGGAAAGGTGTTCATGCAGGTAAGTGTGTAATGACTTTATGCACTAAGAACACACAAAACACGTCATAGCCACCATTCAGTGGACCCTTGATTGTCCCACGGGCGACAGACCTGCTGTGAGCAGCCCCATCTGCTTCAGATGCCCCACCCCACGCCCGCTGGGTCAGAACCTGCATTTTAACAGGATCCCAGGTGATTTGGTTGCTCCTTAAAGTTTGAGAAGCACTTAGTGTGCAGCTTTCAATTGTATTGTCTTCCCAGTGGTCTCTGTAACACCTAGGAAAGCGATCTGTAAGTATGCTGCCTTAATTCTGTCCTTTGCAGAACACAGGTGCCCTTTACTATATACCCCACCCCCTTCCTGAAAGGAGTTATTTGGAATAATTTTCTGCAGGTTAACGTGTGGGTGGAAAATGTGAGACCATTAGCCAGTAGCAATGACTGCTTTTTTTTTTTTTTTTTTTTTTTTTGCTAGCATTTAAAACCCCTAAAGGGGGAATTCACTCTGATTTTCTTCCTTTTTATTCTACTAAGGAGAATTTTTTTTTTTTTTTTTTGAGGAGAGAAAGAAAAACGTGATTGAGAATTAAACTCTTTATCAATATGGCCATTTTCATCCTGAAAATTATTTCCATCCTTCTCGGTCTAATGAATTTCAGTGGTCTTAAGAATGACCTAACACTGCCAAATCCTGCTATGTAAAGTCATTGCAAGTTGCATCGATTTCCCCCCACCCTGCCTCCGGTTTCTAATAGGCTGAGGAAAGCAAATTCAGTTAGTCGGCAGCATTGGCTTTGCACTTGACAGGTGTGGCCGCCACATCGCAAGCGAGACGCACAGGACAGCACGGTGCGCTGCCGTGGCATCAGCGCCCAGCCTGGGAGACCCTCCCTCGGCCCGAGGCGGACCTTCAGGAGGTCTTACTCTGCCCCCGCAATTTAGTTCTGCTTCATATGGCCAAACCTTGCTGGATTTCATCTAGAAAGGAAGGAAAGGATAAGGAGACTTGAATATACCAGACACAGAGGAACTCTCCCCTTGAAAATCCATGATGCAGTGATATCCCCTGCCTCTCTAAAGACGTCTGTCCCTTAACGAGACATTCACTGGGGCTTTGGAGTGCCCACTGGTAGAGAGGAAGTTGGAGGGGGAAAGGGTCTTTGCCTTTGAATCCCTCAGACGCAGCCGAGTGGGGCCAGGGAGGGCAGGAAGGGCAACACTGAGGAGCACAGGTAGCAGGGGTGGGGACCAGACTTCTCGGATGCTACAGGTTATCCTAGCCGGCTGAGTGAGCAGTGTGAGAAGGTGGGGAGGTCAAGAAAACAGGAGATTGGGGTGCCTGGGTGGCTCAGTCAGATCTTCTGTCTCCTTCTCTCTTTGCCCCTCCCTTGTTGTTGTGCTCACACACACTTTCTCTGTCTCTCTCAAATATAAATTAACATCGGGGCCTGGGTGGCTCAGTCGGTTAAGCGTCTGACTTCAGCTCAGGTCATGATCTCACGGTTTGTGGGTTCGAGCCCCACATCGGACTCTGTGCTGACAGCTCAGAGCCTGGAGCCTGCTTCGGATTCTGTGTCTCCCTCTTTCTCTGCCCCTCCCCTGCTTACACTCTGTCTCTCACACAAATAAATAAAAACATTAAAAAAAATTTTTTTAATAATAAAAAAATATTTTAAAAAAAAATTTTTTTTAGTGTTTTATTTATTTTTGAGAGAGAGCGCAAGCAAGAGAGAGAGAGGGAGACACAGAATCTGAAACAGACTCCAGGCTCTGAGCTGTCAGCACAGAGCCCGACACGGGGCTCGAACCCACGGACCACGAGATCATGACCTGAGCCGAAGTCAGACGCTTAACTGACTGAGCCTACCCAGGTGCCCGTAAACGTTTTTTTTTAATCTTAAAAATAAAAAAAAGAAAGAAAACAGGAGATTCAAACAGGAGAGTCACAAATGAGAAGAGGGGAGACATTAGGGTGGGCTTATGTAGCTAGAGTGCCATTAGTGTGACCCAGATACTGGAATGAACTGGTGCTCCAAGAGCCCCTCCTCATCCACTCTCCAGGAGCTAAGTTGTTCTCAAAAATGGCTGAAGGGCGGGGTGGAGGGTAGACCAAGTCAGAATCTTAGGAGGAGCTAGTTTAGAATACACCTGCCCCAGCTCCTCCCCAGGCATGCTGCAGACAACACAGTTTTGAGTAGTTTTCCTAGTTGAGAACCTGGGTTCTGAGCCAGCAGCCCTGGAGATGGGATCCTAGCCCTTCCCTTTACTAGCCGTGTGACCTTTGCCCAATGATCAACCCATCTCTTCTCCCGTCTCATCTGTAAACCTGTGATAATATTAATAGTAACCATTTCACGGAGATGTTACCAGAATTAGGAGAAAGAAATGCTTTGCACCTGCTGTTTAGGAGAATACCTGTCCTATAAGGAAACCACTCAGGGAATATAAAAAAACAAAAAAAAAAAAAGGTTTTCACGACTGGAACCTAATTTTATTCAGAAGAAAATCCGAGCCCTGTCCCACCCAGAAAAGAACAAGGTGAGGGGCGCCTGGGTGGCTCAGTCGGTTGAGCGTCCGACTTCGGCTCAGGTCACGATCTCGCGGTTCGTGGGTTCAAGCTCCGTGCCGGCCTCTGTGCTTGGATCCTGCTTCGGATTCTGTGTCTCCCTCTCTCTCTGCCCCTCCCCCACTCACACTCTCTCCATCTCTTTCTCAAACATAAATAAACATTTTAAAAAGTTTTTTTTAAAAAAAGAAAAGAACAAGGTGAACACAATAACTTTGATTGTAATTCTAGGATTCGCCTACTTTAAGGACATTAGAAGCACAGTACGGATCCAAGCTGTCTGCGTTACATTTGAAAGACTACCAGCTTGAGTTACTATGAATATATAATGTCACCCTACTTACACCGATTTCTTCCAAACGTAACCGTGTTTGAAGACTTGTGATGACAGCACGTGATCTGCCAATGAGAAAGCCATGCCTCTAACCAGTCTCTTTCCTCTTCCTTCCAACCTTATCCCAACGGGAAGAATTCCTTGACGAGGAGCGCACCCCTTCCCAACGACTCCCAGGCACGCAGCGGGGCTCGATTCCACACTTCCTATGACAAGAGATACATCATCAAGACCATCACAAGTGAAGATGTGGCCGAAATGCACAACATCCTGAAGAAATACCACCAGGTAATTTTTCTTTATTTGAAACTCTTGAGAAAGTGAACTGAAAGTCGCGATGAATTGGGACCAAGACCAAAGATCTAGATAGGAAATGAAGAGAACACATTTGGCATAAAAGTCTCCTCTAGCTGGGTTTCTTAACATTACTGTGGCCAGATGACCGATAACATTTAGGAATTCTTATACTAGGAAGATCATTAGTTATGTATAAAACATTCTTCATGTGAAACTCTTCTCCATAATAGTTATGATGATGACCGTTCTGATTTTAAAATCACTCGGTTTAAGATTTGGCAACATTTCAGAAGTGTTTCACCCAGGCCGGAAGTTAGGTGTTGACCTCTCGGGGACTTATTCACTTACATGTCCAAATCCTGTCCTGTTTTCTGTCTCTTCCTGTCCTGGTCCCAGAAAGGTCCACCCCACTCTGAGAAAATTGTTTGGTTTGAGAAAGTGGGTGTTTGTGTTTCCTGCCTCTTTTTCACCCCTCATGTTATCCCTTTATAATCCCCTGGGGATAAAATGAAGGTACCCTTGGGAGCAGCAGTCTGTCCTTCTCTCTCCCTCCCTCCCTCCCTCCCTCCCTCTCTCAATCTCAATAAATTCCAATGTAAGTGTGCCTGGTAGAACAACTATTCTCAGGGTCCAGCCAGAGATACAAAAGGCTTTTCCACTTACTGTGGAATAAGAGCATGCAGTCCAGTATCAGACAATCCTGGGTTCAAATCCCAGCCCTGTCGCCTACTAACCACATGACTTCTGGACTTCAGAGCCTCATTTTCTTCCTTTATTTATACAGTGGAGATAATAACGGCCCCTTACTCTGGAGTCCTGAGGGTTGAACGGGAGAATGCACATGAGGTACTTTTAGCACCCCGTCTGCCATACCTTAGGAGCTCAATATATGGTGGTGGGAACCATTCTCATTAAGTCACACAACAGTGGCGTCAATGTAACCATTGCTTACAACATCATAGCGGTCCTCCTCAGAACTCGTGTTTGAACCACACGCTAAAACACGTACATGCGCGCGCGCGCGCGCACACACACACACACACACACACGCACACGCTTTTAGAGTCCCGCTTTGTTTTTTTACCTGAATACCTCCAGGTAACGATTGGCTGCACAGCAGATAGTCAGACAAAGTGCTGAGGGCCCTGCCTGTGCTAACCAAAGGATTCTGAACCATTATTATGTACCCGCCTCTTAAGGTGACTGTGTTGATGGCAGTGCTCCTTTGGACTCGTGAGCTCCCGAGATGTCTGTTTAAAAGTCATTTTCCGGGACGCCTGGGTGGCTCAGTCGGTGAAGCGTCCGACTTCAGCTCAGGTCATGATCTCGTCGTTCGTGAGTTCGAGCCCCGCGTCGGGCCCTGTGCTGACAGCTCAGAGCCTGGAGCCTGCTTCAGGTTCTTTGTCTCCGTCTCTCTCTGCCCCTCCCCCGCTCATGCTTGCTCGCTCGCTCTCTCTCTCTCTCTCTCAAAAATAAACATTAAAAAAAATTTTAAATACATAAATAAATAAAAAATAAAAGTCAGCTTCCTTACTTTATGGTCACGCACGATGTTCTGACCATCGTGGATCATTTCTTCGCAGTTGCCGTTTCCTCCCATCTTTGCAAATGTGATCGACTGCATTCTGCTCGCAGTGAAATCTGTCAACATCTTTGAGCTATATTCTGTTTCAGGAAACGGGGGACTGCGCCTGATTTGTTTTCTAAAAACATTAGTCAGCCTGTAAATTCATTTCCTATCTACAAAATCTTTTATAACATCTGTTCCTTTTGAAACTTGTTCTAGAGCATTTATGCTATTGCCTAATATGAAGGACGCTTTAAAATGCCGGCATAGTACAGGCGAGGGGGGGAAACACTAAGGCACTGGCTTCTGAATGGACTGGATTGTAAGATGCAGCTTTTTACCTGTTCACCTTTTAAGCCGTCTACTATTTCGTGTTCCCCCTCTGGAACTTAATGTCATACTTAGACATTCTTTTTATTCTTTCTCTAAATTGCCTCAGAACATTCAAAGCAAAGTGATACCTTAGGTGACTGATGAAAACATACTCTTCTGATACGTGACTCTGATACTGTTCTAGTAAAAGGTGACACACAATTCAGGCATCAACTGCTTGATGACAACATTGAGTTGAGAATTTTTTGACTTTACAGAAATCACTGTTTGAAACGTTTTCTCCCGGGTAGTCCCTGTACCCTAACATGCAGATCTGACATAGTGTTAGTGTTACATAAAATACATCAGGGATCAAAACAAATCGATTGACGTGCTCCCAGGGCTTTCAGAGCGCTCAAGATTTCCTTCCGTTCCGCTGCTAGAAAATTGTTATTTTCTCGGTATGTTCTTCATCCAGAAAAGTCTCAGTTAGCCAACATCTGGATTTTTCTTTCCTCTTAGAAATAGTATTTTTAAATATAAAGCGTCTCGATCATTGAGAATCACCATTGTTAATACAATTAATGTAAAGGACGTGACGTTGAAAGGCAGGAGACATAGATCCTAGCTTGTTATGAAATGGCTACTTAGGCAATCTCTGAACCTCAGTGTCCCCACCTGAGTTTCATTCATTCATTCATTCATTCATCTGTTCACGATCTTACTCTTGACCTAATTCCAGAAAGGATATAAGGTGGCCTTCAAGGAAGTTTGAAATACAAGATAGAATCAGTGGGAAGAAAGGGAACGTAGAAGAGGGAAGGAGGGCGAAGGCACAAAACGGAGCATGGGATGAGCCGAAAGTGTCATGCCATGGTGACCAGGGTGCTTGGTAGCACGAGGTCCGGTAGACCGCAGTTTCTTAGCATCCAAAGCGGAAAGAGAAACCTGAGTGAGTCAGTTACACGGCTGCTGTGCCTGAAGGTACAGATGAATCGGTTGTTCAGGAGGAACACAACTGTTCTTGGTATTAAGATCAGACAGCGCTGTCGTGAGGAGCACCCCACAGAGGGGGCATGTGGCACAATAAATGTCATCCTTGCAAACAGCCGTGCAGCACAGAATTTCCTAGGACTTTAAAAGAAAATCATCATCACAGGCTGCTGAAACCAGACGATAATTACACTCGATCGACACGATCGTGCCAGGGAGGGGGCAGTTTGCACGGGTTCCCCGGCCCTCTTCCGGCCTGGCTTCCTCCAGACCGAACTTGAACCTTCTTCACCCTGCTCCTCTCACAGGCCACCTTCCAATGAGCTGTGGGTAACTTTCCATGGTGCTGAGCTCAGCCCTGCTCGTGCCCCTGGGTAGCTGTTCCGGGCGATCAGACACAGGCCGCGTCATCTGCAATCCAGGAGTTGTGGTTCTCTGTTCTGTTCGGTGACGCTCAGAGGCGTTTGAGATGCACATCAGGCCTGCCTTCCCGCTTTGAGTAGGCCTACACTAACTCTGGGATTTATGTGGAGTCATAAATTTCTGTCTCTTGCTTGAGCGGCAACTGTCAATTCTTCCATTTCGTGTTGCTTTTCGCCGCTTTTACCTTCTAATGTGCTGTGCTTCTGAACCACCTGGGCTAGTAGACAAGCAATGAGACTCGTTCACATTACCTGTCAACGGACGGGACCGGCCATCCGAGAGGGTGTCTCCTGTGGAATAAACGGATGGATTTGCCGATAGCTGTGGTCATGGCGTGGCCCTTTGACTTCTCTTTTCCCTTCTCTTTTCCTTCGTTGTTTTCTGTTTGATGAAATCTCCCCAGAGCTGCAGCTATGGTCTGGAAGGTCAGAGACCAGGCCAGTGTCTGGAGAAGTGGAACATCGCTAGATGTTTAAATAAATTTTTCCTGGGATTAAGCTTCTGACGAGCCTACCTCCCCGGCCATGCGGTGTGGGAGAGGGTTCGAGCCTCGGACCGCGGAGCTGTGTGCTCACTTTTGCCTGTGACCAGCGCCGTGACCTGGGGCAAGTTACCTAAGCTCTCCATGCCGCTTCTCTGCCTATAAAATTTGGATCACAGAACCTCCTTCATCAAGCACCAACCTCCTTAGGTTTTGTGCTAATTAGGCGAATTGATTTTTACAACCTGCTCAGGTTGGTGTATGGTCCGTGCTAAACAAATGACTAAGATAAATACTGTTCTACTCCCTCCCGGTGTTGAAACCCGTGAACTCTTTCGATCCACTGGGGGGCCTGGTTTCTGATACCGTGTGGTCCCGTTGCAGAATTAGGAGGATTCAAACCACAAGGAGTTCGAATTTTTCCCAAGTCCTGGCATCTTGCTTTTAGTCTTGACATGCGGCCGAAGTCCTACCCTAATTTCTACTCAGCGTCGTCTCTCAGACCAGCGGGAAATTTCTATTTAGCAAAGGAAACACTTACAAGTCTCTTTTACTTTATTTGGTTTTGTCTTTGTTTTATTTGGGAAAATAACCTAATGTTTTGGTGTCAACGCCATCGTCAGATTTTGTCAGGCTAGAGTAAACTTGGGTCTTGTAAGTGACGATTATCAGCTGACTGTCCCGACCGTGTCAGAGAGCATTCCAAAAGGGGAAAAAAAAATGGTCAAGAGCCTACTTGAATGTCTTACTTCCTCTTTAAGTGAGTGATTCTTTTTTTTCCCACCGGCTAGAATTCACTGGGAGTTTTGGTCTTCTGTCCTTCAGCGTTAACTGAAATTCAGAGTCAGTGTCAGTAAAATTTTAGAAGTTTCAGGAGAGGGAACAAGTTAGTATAAATGATCCAGAAATGCCTAAGAATATCTTCTAAGTTTTTGCAATTCAGGGTTTAAAAGCGCTTCTTTTTTTATTTCAAATGACTGAAATGATCAACTGAAAGAATTGGTAAAGTAACCCCCCCAAATCCCTTTTTATCCTTGTCACTTGGGAAACAGTCAGTAACTTGAGCTGAATCTGGATGTTATGCGAGTACTTGACATCTCAGCGGAGGATTTAGACTGACTGCTGGACTTTTTTTGGACCCTCTCTGAAGCATATCTTCTTACCTTCCCACGAAGGACAGTGGTGTCGGCGTTATCATTCGAAGAGTGAGCCACGGGTAGAGGAAAACCCAGAAAACAGGCACCATAAAAGCCAGCCGTTAAAACAACCAGTGCTGGCACAGGAGAAACAGTTACAGACCACATCATTGCTTCCCAGACTTTGATTCTAGACGCAGCACTCGAGCCTCCCACACAAACGCAGATTCTGACCCCTTGGGTCTGGGGTGGCCTGAGATGCTGCGTCTCTAACGCGCTCCCAGGTGATGCTGACGAAGCTTCTTAGGCGGCAGGGCAGTATCTCCTTTCTAGAACTGGGGAAACACTCCCGAGTCTGCCCTTGGGTTTTTGGTTCCCTGTCTGGAGAAGAGGTCTGTTAAAATTTGAAAAGGACACTTAAAGCTTTAAGTCCAGGAGATACCGGGGAGCTCTGAGCTCCCAGCAGGGCCTCTGCCCTCAGAAGCAGCAGACGCATTTCTTGGTCTTAGAAACAGCCAGAAACATCAGGAAAGGCCTTTGCCATCTCTTGGGTCCCGAGGGAGTCCCCCTACCCCAGCTCCACTTTGCAGGTGGGGAGTTGCTGCTTGCTAATGAATGGGGTGCTCAGAGCCCTTGCCTCCCGGCTCCCAGCTCCTGGCATCCTACACATTGGGTCTCGGGTTTCCAGGGAGTTGCCCAACCCACTCACGGCACCTGCCTCCTGCAGCAGATCTTCTCCAGTTTCTGGAAATTCTGCCGACCTTTTCTCTTTATACATCGTCTTTTCTCCTCTTGCCTCTCTAACAGCTAGAATGTTCTCATTCTGGTCTCCACGGCTCATCACTTCTCTTTGCCATTTTCCAGAGATGCAAACATCTCTGCTCGTGAGATTCCGGGGAAATTCCTCAGCTGTACCCGTTCCAGCTATACTGTCCTGTTCCCCTGTCTCTATCCAATGCTTTTTGTTTCTATAATTCTGTTTTCCTTCCAGAAGTTCCATTTTTAAATATCTGCCAGTTCATTCCTGATAGTTGCTTGTAATATGCCCATGTCTGAAATGGCATTCTTTATTTTTAGTTTTTTTAGCTTTTAAAAAATTTATTTCTTTTTTAAGTAGCCTTCACACCCAGCATGAAGCCCAGTGCGGGTCTTGAACTCACGACCCTGAGATCAAGACCTGAGCTGAGATCAAGAGTCAGACGTGTAACCAACCGAGCCGCCCAAGCGGCCCCATCTTCTGTCTTTTAAATGTTTTCTGCAGAGCTGTTCGAATTCTGTTTCTGATAGTCCCAACCTTTGTAATTTCTGGGAACCTGAATTCGTTGTTTCTCTCTGCCCCTCCCCCGCTCGTGCTCGCTCGCGCTCTCTCTCTCAAAAATAAATAAACATTAAAAATTTTTAAAAATAAATAAGTCAAGATAAAAGCCTCAGAGCAACCTTCCCAAGCAGAAGCCCACACAGTCTGGGGTCAAGATGTAGACTAGGGGTCATACCTAGGTAAGGTAGGGGAGGGGGGAGGGGCAGGATTGGGCAGACGGGGAGTCAGACCGCCATGCAGGCCGATGAAGCTGTGGCCGACTGGTGCTGGTGCGGTGCTCTTGAGCCCTCCCCCCGAGAAGCTCCTGCGTCGGGCCAGAGTGACAGGGAGGCAGGCGCAGAAGGAGCCTGCCGACAAGGCCGCGGACTGCGCTCCACAGCTGGGTGGGAAGGCCTTCCCCAGGGGCGGCCACACTTGCCTTCTCGTCTTTGGTGGTCCTGGTGAGCTCCTTGCTTAATCTCCAGAGGGTTCCCGAGCTTTACTTTAGGCCAGGTGCTGTCCAGAGAGCTTTCTCTGTGCCGAAGAAGGTGAACGGGGAGCACAGCATGTTTCTGTCAGGATCTACACCTCGTAGCGCCCTGCCTTTCCTGCTACACAACTTCTCTGGCCCCAGTTCCTCCTCCTGGCCTGGCTCCCAGGTACCCCTGCTGAAGCATTTGGCCTCCCAGTCCTAGGCACGGGCCTCTGGGGGCCCAGCTCCTGGCTGTTTGGAGGGCAAGAGGATGGTTCTGGAACCTGCCTTCTTTGACCAGCTCAGCCTCCTGTCGGGTGTGGTTCTGGAGGGGCCGTAAGGTCTCAGATCTCCTTAGGATGAGGCTTGAACGGCCATTCTGCATTTTCATTGTAGCCAGGGAAAAATGCCCTAAGCACTTATTTGAGTTTATTTATTTTGAGAGAGACAGACATAGCATGAATGGCAGGGGGTGGGGGAGGGAGAGAGAGGACCCTAAGCAGGCTCCACGCTGCCAGCGCGGAGCCCGACGTGGGGCTCAGACTCACAAACGGTGAGATCATGACCTGAGCCGAAGTCAGACCCTCGACCTACTGAGCCCCCCAGGCGCCCCTCTTTCTTTTCTTTTCTTTCTTTCTTGTTGACGCAGCGATCTATAAACATAGCCAGAGGCACAATAAGGATTACAGGTAATTTACCCTTTCAGAAACATTAAATGAAACGAGACTTTACGTTGAAGTATTAATTTGATGCTATATTAAATTGTCACTCCAAGCCCCTAGAAGAGTGAGTGAAACATGATAATAACAGCAATTTCCAAAGCCAAGAGCCCAGGTTCGCACTTGCATGCAGAGCTATAAATATTGATCTGTCGCGGGACATCACTTAGAACCTTCTCGGCTGAAACCTTCAGTCGGCTGTGGGTCTTTTCATGGCGTTTCATTTTGCACAAGAGGAACAACAAATTGGGGATTCATAACACTTGCTATTCTTGTTGAGTGCCTAAGAGCAAAGGAGACGGAGACCTTGTTGTGGTTGTTTGGCTTTATAGGATTTAAGATTTCTGATTTCACCCTGTTAATTTATCATTGTGTTACAGTTCTAGCAAACCCGTAGCTATAGAGGAAAAAGTTCTAAGGAAGAATGATGAAGAGATAAAATTTAGTTTTCCTGGTTACCCCATGGAATCCTTTATGAATTTTTGTTAATGTTTGTTTAGTTTTGAGAGAGAGAGAGACACAACACACACAGTGCGAGTTGGGGAGGGGCAGAGAGAGAGGGAGACAGAATCTGAAGCAGGCTCCAGGCTCTGAGCTGTCAGCACAGAGCCCGACACAGGGCTCAGACCCACAAACTGGGAGATCACCACCTGAGCCGAAGTTGGACACTTTGCCGACTGAGCTACCCAGGCACCCCTCCAACAAGTACATTTTTTTTTTTTAATGTTTATTTATTTTGAGGGAGAGAAAGTGCAGGTTGGGGAGGGGCAGAGAGAGAGGGAGAGAGGGAACCCAAGCAGGCTCCCGACTGTCAGTGTGGAGCCCGATGCGGGGCTGGAACTCATGAACTACGGGGTCAGGACCTGAGCCGAAGTCAAGAGTCTGACGCTTAACCAACTGAGACACTCAGATGCTCCCCAACGAGCACGTTTTTTGCAAAGAAGACATAAAAAAGTAAAAACTGTTAGTGTTGAAAACACAGTTGCAGACAAAAACATTGCCAGCAAATGTAAGTTTCTGAGAGTCCTCTTGAAAAAAAACGGAAGCCACTCTGATAAATAACAGGTAACAGGAGGTATCCAGCCATGAAAATACAAGCGTGAAAAATACTTAATAAAAACAATATTTTAAAATGCAAACGTAGGTAATGCAGGAAGTGTAACACTGAGAATATAGACGCTGAGCCCAAGAATAACTGTCATTGTCTTAGCTCCATATAGAAAGCATAGTAAGAATTGATGGCAATCGAGTTCACTTGTTTAAACTTGGAGAGGACGTGTTCAGTGCCTATTCAGATGAAAACTCAGGGTCATTGCGGAGTTGCACGCATTTGAAAGCCACCAGTGCGGGCGCCAGAGCGAGCTTCTCCGACGCGAGAGAAGAGCTAGGCTGCAGGTGACCCAGAGCAGCCGCCGTCATGCCCCAGATAGGAATGTCTCCGAAAAACGCCATATTTGAGAGACCCTGGAGGGATGGTGTACGTTCGGCCCTCGCTCTCGGGGAAGAATCCCCTCTGCCGGCTGATGCGCGCTCCTTCTTTCTGAGCCACACGTGGATGATTAGCATGGCCAGAAGTTTGGTCCGTTGGTGGTCCCATCTCCCTCGGGACCTTGAGTAGCAGAGGACACAGGTTGCAGACCCTTCCGACTTCTAGAAAGGAGTCCACCTGGCTACGGCAGGTACCGCAGTTTCTGAGTCTGTAGATCGAGGTTGCAACAGAGCAGGTAGGGAACACCCGTGTGCCCGGGGACGGCCCCCCTTGTAGTCACAAGCCAGACGGTGGCTGAACGTGAAAGAAATACTTACATTTTTCTTAAGGAGTCATCCTCAGAATTAAGTTGTTATTTCTCCATTCTCGTCATCTGGAAATTAAGCCTGTGGAAGGGAGGGAGCAAAGGTTTCCTTAGATTATCTTGTGATTGAGCCAACAATGTTAAAAAGAAATTAATACCTAGCAGATGCCGGAGGTGTTTTTAACTATTTAAAAAAAAGAGAATTGGTTATTAAAGAAACGCACAATACTATAGTGCCCCCAGTGCACGCCTTTCTTAGCATTTTTGAAGCATTTTTGTCCACGTTGTGGTGTAAATTCGTCAATGGTGTTTAAGTTCTTGAAGGGAAAGGGCTCAGGCCTCTGATCCTAAAAGCAACATGAGAGAGAAATACAATTTGTTAGTGTTGATTTTATATTTACAAAAATATCGCCTAACTTTATAAACAAATACATACACACATACATATGCAAAACTATTCATTTTTAGAAAGCTTTTGTTCTGTGAAGATTCATTGAAATTGGGAGTCCCCGTCACGTATTTAAAATAAAATCCAGAGGCGCCTGGGTGGCTCAGTCAGGTAAGTTTCTGACTTCAGCTCAGAATATGATCATGCAGTTCGAGAGTTCATGCCCCCATCAGGTTCCCATCAGGTTCCCTGCGGTCAGCACAGAGCCCGCTATGGATCCTCTGTCCCCTGCCCCCCTCTCGGCCCCTCCCCCATTTGTTCTCCCTCCCTATCCCTCTCCCCCTCTCTCTCTCTCTCTCTTTCTCAAAAATATAATAAACATTTAAAATTTTTAAATAAAATAAAATCCATTTCTCAGCCCTTCACATTCTTCACAAAGACCCTGTGCCCTCAGTACTGTTGTCACCCCTCTGCTCTAAATGCAGAGGCACAGAGAGGTTGAGTGATTCCCCGGAGGGTATACAGCTAGTGAATGTGGAACCGGACGGGACACGCTGAGTCGGGCAAAGGGCCCAGCTACAGCTCCGGCCGAGAATTGACAGTCTCCCGGATGTGGGATTACCCCGGTAGTTCGTGTGCGTGGTTTGCACACGCGACCACTGGTGTTGCCCTTGGTGTGCAGCATTTCCTGGGTCAGCTGGTGAAAACCCGAGCGGATGAACGTTCAGGCCCCTTCGTGCTGGCTCCCGCGCGCAGCGACCCGCCTGCCAGAGCGGCGGTCCCCCGGCCCCCGCGTTCACGGAGCCGGCCGGACGTCCCTCTCCCGTAAGGAAACCGTGTAATCTCTCCCCAGAAATGCAGCTAGTGGGTAGAGTTTCTCTTCTGCCAAGTTTTGACCCATAAGTGCTTCCTAAACGTTTGTCACCGACTGTTGCCCTGTCGATCCTGGAATCTAATACGAGAGGCTTGAATGTGGGATGCGGTTCTGTGTCTATTCCAGGTGTGTGTCAGAGAGCCTCAGATGAACGTGCCTTTGAGCGCAAGTGCGTGTAGAAGCTGGGAGATGCAGATCAAACTGATCTGATTTTTGTATGCAGTAATTTATGTAACCGTAAAGGTGGAGGAGTTGTAGGATGTCATCTGCATGGGGCGGGGAGGGGGGCGGGGAACCTTGATGATTTCCTGTACAGTATTCAGAGTTTCTTTATCATGTTCGTAACCTGAATAATAGTATCCACTCTGTTCCATGGTGCTCTGTGGGTTTACACGGATTTTTTTTTTTAATATTTTTAAAAAAATTTTTAATGTTTATTTGTTTTTAAGAGAGAGAGACCGTGTGAGCAGGAAAGGGGCAGAGAGAGAGGGAGACACAGAATCCGAAGCAGGCTCCAGGCTCCGAGCCATCAGCACAGAGCCCGATGTGGGGCTCGAACTCACGAGCCATGAGATCATGACCCAAACCGAAGTTGGATGCTTAACGAACTAAGCCACCCAGGCGCCCCCCAAAGATATTTTTTTAATGTTTATTTATTTCTGAGAGTGACAGAGCATGAGCAGGGGAAGGGCAAGAGAGAGGGAGACACAGAATCCAAAGCAGCCTCCAGGCTCTGAGCTGACAGCACAGAGCCCCCCACGCGGGGCTCGAACTCACGAACCGCGAGACCATGACCTGAGCCGAAGTCGGACGCTTAACCGACTGAGCCACCCAGGTGCCCCGTTACACAGAGATTTTGATTAAAAAGACTTCATTTACTGGCAAGACTTGTAAAAGATGGGCCAGGACGAGAATAATCCGAGCACAAAGAGGGATTGAGCAGCCAGACTGAAACTGGTGTGCACCCCCCACCCCCAGGGCTGGGGACATGCCCCCCGGGGCCTCCAAAAGAGCGACGCAGAGCCTGCCTCAGAGTAGACGCCAGTCCAATGCCTGCCAGTGAGTTTGGAGGACAAAGCCGACAGGTGCAACGGTGGAGTCTCTTATGAGAGTTTTAAATGAGAAGAATTGTTACTATTACCACTGTCGCCTGCAGGAGGAGGAAGAATGTAGGGCAGCACAAGGCATCGTGTGAAGTGTGTTGAAATACTTTCATCTCTAATCTTGACAGTGACCCTCCTTCATGGTAGGAATTACGGTGCTCGTTTCCCAGAAAGTGAAACTAAAATGAAAAGTGATTTAATAGCTTGCCCAAGATCCCACAGCTGCTAAACGGAGACACCAGGAGGCACGTCCATTCTTTCCAGCTCCCACACCCATGGTCTTTCTACCACGTTTACACAAGGTAGACCCCCGTAGTGTCCAGGTTTTTAAGGTTCCACCCAAGGTCTTTCTTCAGAGGGGGGGGACAGCAGCCCTTTTTATTTCTTTCAATCAGAGGTAAGAGGTTTTATTTTCAACCAATGGCTCTTTACCCCCTGTTTGGTATCCGCAAAACTCAAGTTAATTTGCTGGGGTTTTTTAAATGTTTATTTTTGAGAGAGAGAGAGAGAGAGAGAGGCAGAGAGACAGAGTGCAAGCGGGGGGAGGGGCAGAGAGAGAGGGCGACACAGCATCCGAAGGAGGCTCCAGGCTCTGAGCTGTCAGCACAGAGCCCGACGTGGGGCTCGAACTCACGAACTGTGAGATCACGACCTGAGCCGAAGTCAGATGCTTAACCGACTGAGCCACCCGGGCGCCCCAGTTTACTATTTTTTGAAAGGAGACAAATAGAAAAAGTTCCACTGATCTGACTTCAAATTAGGAACAAATTGAAGTGACATTCTACTCAGAAAAATGTATCAAATTAAAATGTGTGGCTCGGTTAGGGTCAGTATGGTAAAAAAACAAACAGACAAACAAAGGCAAGAGCATCTTTAAAACCTGCCACAACTCTGGGTGGCACAAGTCAAACTCATTTTCTGATGCTGTCCATCTTTAATGATAAAAATAAAGGTCTTTTTTTTTTTTTTCTTAAGATGGTTAAATATTATCGGAGTTGATTATTGACAGTGCTTACCACTAAAATGTTTGAAAGGGCATTTTGTTGTTATACAATGCCCATTGTAAAATGAAAAAATTCAAACGATATAATTTTTTTTTTAAAAAAAGGGAAGAAAGCAAAATTACCCAAAATTCCACCATTAATACGTGGTGACCATTCTTCCAGGCTCCTCCCTGTAAATACGCACAACGTGTGTGATCTTAACAATTTTTACAATTTTGGAATCTTACTATTCGTGCTGTTCACGTCCTAGAGATTTGACATACATGTCAAGGACCTAAAAGAGCTTTTTTTGCAATATTCTTTCTCCCTTCATTTTAAAGGGAGGAAAAACCTAACTTTCCTTTGAAAAGTGCAGTGGGGGACGCCTGGGTGGCTCAGTCGGTTGGGCGGCCGGCTTCGGCTCAGGTCACGATCTCGCGGTCCGTGGGTTCGAGCCCCGCATCAGGCTCTGTGCTGGCAGCTCAGAGCCTGGAGCCTGTTTCCGATTCTGTGTCTCCCTCTCTCTGACCCTCCCCCGTTCATGCTCTGTCTCTCTCTGTCTCAAAAATAAATTAAAAAAAAAAAAGTGCAGTGGGACCCATTTTATAAAGATCTGCTTTCAAGGAGAAGTGTCTCCATCTTGTGGCCCTTTAGAGGACAGTCACCAATACTTCTCGACTCCTGTTGTGTTTTTGCAACTTTAATCAGAAATGGCGTCAAAGCTGGCACTTGGCCAGTGGCCTTGATGAAATCCAACAACAGGCCAGAGAATCTCCATCTGACCTGGCTATAGAGCAGGATCAAGCTCTCTGGCGTGGCACCTTCCCTTCATGCACTGCTCTGGCGGGCCGCCTAGCCCGAGACATCAGAGTGGTGGGTAAGAAACAAAAACTAAGACTAGAGCCAGCTGTCCCAGCTTCCCACACTGAGCTCTTTCCACAGCTTCCTCTTTAATCACAGCTTCAACGCTGTACTTTAATAACACCGTTAAAAGAGCTGATCTTGGTGGCCAAGTGACTCTCCCTCAACCTCATGAAATCATCACCTGGGCTTCTGGGGAGGAAGGCAGAGGCCTTAGGGAGGGTGTGATTTCTCTCTAGAGGCATTAGCAAATAGGCCAGTCACTTGCCCTCTGGTCTAACACTATTATGTCCAAGATTTGACTGTACAAATTGGTTTGGAATGTTAGGAAAAAAATACCTCTTTGGAGATAAAAGTTGAATTCTCTTATCTGTGTAAATGTGGTGAACACAGATCCTGTGTCAGGCAGTATAAACGTCGTCATTTTCTGTAACTACGACCTTAACGGTTGGAGGGTTTCACTTTGTCCGCCCACCGTAGGCTGAAGAGTTACGGTTCACATCTGAATGAGCACCTTTTGAGCGCATACTTTGTTTCTGTCTCTCTCTCTCCTATGCAGTATATAGTAGAATGTCATGGGATCACCCTTCTTCCTCAGTTCTTGGGCATGTACCGGCTTAATGTGGATGGAGTGGAAATATACGTGATTGTTACAAGAAATGTGTTCAGCCACCGTTTATCTGTATATAGGAAATACGACTTAAAGGTAAGACTGTGTGGATTTTTATTAAGTAATTGACCAAATGTTGTAATTGATCCCGCCACATGCTTATTTGCTGCTCAGAGCTTAACGCCACCAGGCAGTTAGCCTAACAGTGCTGTCCTTCGAGTTAAACAAGAATCACTTGTGGGCTTTCCCAGGAGACCGTTGCACGTTGGGAAGTAGCACATCTGATTTTTTTCAACAAGTTATTTGTTGGACACCAGCGAGGTGCCAGGCACGGCTTTGGCGCTGGGAACGGTGTGATGGACAGAACAGACCAATGCTGTCCGTACTCAAAGGAGCTGATATTGTGGTGGGTAAAGATGGACAGTAAGTAAAAGCAGTGAGTAAATCCCACAGCATGTTAAGAAGGGCTAAGTGCGATGGACAGAGGTAAAGAAGGGGAAGAATGGGGAAGGGATACAGCTTACACAGGGTGTCGGGGAAGGTTTCACTGAGACGACACGGAAGCCGACCCGGGGGAGGAGGGCATGAGCTGAGAGAATGGCATTCCCAGCAGAGGGCACAGGGCCTGAGGCCGGCTGTTTCAGAGACCTTGAGGGACAGGCACACCACTGGAATTCTGAGTGGAGTGGGGTGAGCCGATTCCTGGATCGCTGACCTAGGGGGAGAACGTCCAGGTTAGGAGCTGGCAAGCTGCGACCTGCCTGCGTGGCAAATCCGACTTGGCCACTTTTGTAAATAAAGTTTTATTGGAACGCTGCCACGGCCAGTGTTTCTGTACCACGGGTGGTTGTTTTTGTATTACAGCAACAGAGTTACCTTGTACCACAGCAACTGTTTTGGACCCCAAAACCTAAAACAGTTGCCAGCTGACCCTTTGTAGAAAAAGCTTGCCACCCTTTGGCCTTTACCAGGAGATCGCGAATTTTTTTTTTTTTTTTTTTAATCTCAGACTCCTTCGTTCTTAAAAGAGGACCCCTAATACAGCTCCTATGGAACTTCCTCAAAAAATTAAAATAGAATTCCCACACGATCCAGTAATTGCACTGGGTATTTACCCAAAGGATACAAAACGCTAATTAGAAAAGATACGTGCACCCTGTGTTTCTTGTAGCGTTATTTATCATAGCCGAGATATGGAGGTGAATGGATAAAGATGTGGGGTATACACACACACACACACACACACACACACACACACACACACACACACTGGAATATTACTCAGCCATAAAAAAAAGAATGAAATCTTGCCATTTACAACAGCATGGATGGATTTAGAAGGTATAATGGGAAGCGAAAGAAGTCAGAGAAAGACAAATACCATACGATTTCGCTCATGGAATTTAAGAAACAAACAAAGAGGGACCCAAAAAAAAAAAAAAAAAAAGTCTTAACCAAAAAGAGCAAACTAATGGTTACCAGAGGGGAGGTGGGTGAGGGATGGGTGAAAGAGGTAAAAGGGATTAAAAGTACAGTTACCACGATGAGCACTGAGTAATGTATATAGAAGTGTTAGGTCACTGTATTGTACATCTGAAACTAATATAACATTGTATGCTGGTTATATTGAAATTACAATTTGTAAAAAAGAGGACCCCAAAAAGCTTTTGCTTGTATAGGTTATATCTACTGCTATTTAATGTTAGAAATTAAAATAAAATTTTTCTTTAGGTTTATTTATTTTGAGAGAAAGAGAGAGACAGAGAGAGAATCCCGAGCCGGCTCCATACCGTCAGCATAAAGCCCAATGCCAGACCCAGACCAGAAATCATGAGATCATGACCTGAGCTGAAATCTAGAGTCTGACGCTTAACAAACTGAGCTCCCCAGGCACCCCTGAAATAAGAGATTTTTAAATGCTTGCTTCATTTAAAATAAAAGACTATTATTACATGTTAGCATGTTTTTATGAAAAATAGCTGGATCTTACAAATCAAAAAATTTAGTGAGACAGATGGCCTTTTTTTTTTTTTAACATTTTTTGCAAATCTCCTCAATATCTGACTTAATCTGAGACAATTGGAATGTCATAGCAGGTTGTGCTGTCAGCCTGCTAACGATGTTACTTGATTGAAGTGTATGAAGAATGTCCGACCTTACAAAGATACGTGGTTGGAAAACGGGAGGGTGGGTGTTTTAAGAACTTTCTCAGAAATTTGCAGAGACTCTTCTTTGATATTACACCAAAACTCGACAAGTAGTAATTTCTTAAAGCTCAGTTACAATGTGGAATCTGAAATCACATCAGTGAGCTTTCTGTACTTATTTCTGCATAATCTACAGGTGCATTTACATATAGCGGTCCGAAGACATCATGCTTTGGTCATTTGGAACAGATGGTTCACTGAGTTTCGTGCTCTTCCAAATATTGACACATTTCCCTGGATTTATGCTGAGCTGCCCACAGTTTTACCCATTAATTTTTTTCAATATCCGTGCAAATATCAAGACAGTGAAAAAAGTAGAACGTGTCTCAATGTTATTATAAAGATAGTTTTGACTCTGCAGACCATGAAAGGGTCTTGGAACCCCAGGATGCTCAGCACACTTTGAGAAATGCTAGTCTAAGGGAGAGAAAGTGGTTTAGGCTGATCTCCTGCTCTCTGGAGTTCAGATAAACTGTATAAGCTTCCCAAGTACAGCCTTCTTCTGTTCTGCCTCCTAGTTGAGGCAGTTTTGTTCCCTGGAATTGCCCCTGGTGGAGATCCCAGCCACCCTCCAGGGTTCCTTGTACCTCTCTCTCCGGAAGCTTTTGCAGTGCTCCTTAGAGGAAGGAGGACTCCATTCACTGGCCTGACTCCCCCCATATAATAAGCCAGAGTGACCTCTGAAGCCACATGTCCTGGTTTTATCACTTGTCAGCTGTGTGTGGGTTGCTGAACCTTTCCTGAGCCTCAGTTTCTTCATCTGTAAAACGGGGATAATTTTACCTACCTTTGCTAGGTGAGGAAAGACCCGTTCATATATATATAATATATTTTTATATATATATATTATGTCCAGCATAATGTGTAGCATATGGGAATTGGTCAGTGAATTTGGTTGTAACTTATCCATTCTACCAGTAAGTGCCTTAAAGGCAAATTTTTGGTCCTTTTTATTTTTTATGCCCCAGAAATGCCTCAGATAGTGCCTCATTCAAGCAAGCACCTAGTAAACATAGCTTGATGTAAATTATACTTAGAGCCTGGATATTAGAGTTGTAATTTGACCTCATAATTTCATCTCCCTTCTTAGCTCGTAGAATAAATAAATTCTGTTCTTGCCAGGACTTTCTGTTGTGATGGAACCTGGACATCTGGCATCATCTTGTGGCTCACACTCTTGGCCATGACTTAACCTTATTTTCTATTTCTGTTTTTTTATTTTAAGTTAATTTAAATTTGGGTGAGGTCCCCCCCCCCCCCCCCGCCACCCCACTCCCGGCTAATGATTTGCATTTACATAGAGATGAAGCTTCCCTGAGACTCAGAGCCGGGTAAATTCTGTTACAGGGGGAATAATACACACACAGCGACCAGAAACTTGGCTAAAGATACAAAGAGGAATAAGCGGTTTCTTCCTCTGACCAGTAAGCGTAGACAGTGCTCAAATATTGCAAATATCCCGTCTTGTTGTTTTTTGAATTTGAGAACATTCTTTGTTAGAAACCAGTGTGTAAAGGAAGGTATTTGTGGTCTGTATTCAAGAATCCCTGAAGAAGGGCAAACAGGCCATTGCAAGGGGCAGCGGCTGGGTTTGTGCAGAGGAGTACGTGCTGTGGTTGTGGAAAGGGGCCCCAGGTTTTCCTTCTGAACCACTCACCTTGTCATCATTTCGTGGGTCGGCTTTGTGCTCCCCTGACGCATCCCCGAGAAACACCGAGCATTTCCCCTGGGCTGACGGCAGGATCTCACACATCCACCGGACCCGGGAATGCCAAGCACCAGGGGGGTGGAGAATTGGCCCCGGGGTGGTGGGGACTTCAGCCTGGGCCCCCGTCCCCAGTACCAGGAGACTCCTCAGTCTGAGTCTCTCATCTGTGAATTACAGGCTACTTTCTTTTTTTTTTTTTTAATTTTTTTTTTAATGTTTATTTATTTTTGAGAGAGAGACAGAACATGAGTGGGTTGGGGCAGAGAGAGAGGGAGACACAGAATATGAAGCAGGCTCCAGGCTCTGAGCTGTCAGCACAGAGCCCGACGCGGGGCTCAAACTCACGGACTGTGAGATCATGACCTGAGCCGAAGTCGGCCGCTCAACTGACTGAGCCACCCAGGCGCCCCCACGGGCTACTTTCTAATCAGTGCCTGAGCTGCCAGCCATCGATTCAGGGAACGCCGGGCATCGATTGCTATGTGAGATCCTGCTGTGGCCACTCAGGAACACCAAGAATGAACACTTCTTGTTGTGATGACAGAGCTCGGAGAACCAACGCAGCCGAGCAGAATTACTGGGATCAAGAACTGTGTTTTCTTCCACTTTCTACCTCTGGGCTCGGCCGGGTGCCTGGCACAAAGTGGGGTGCGGGTAAATGTGTGGGTCTGAAGGGATTCCCAGAGTGAGGGGGCCCGGGAGGTACACACAGGTTACTCACGGTAACGAGGAAGGCATTTCTCGGAAACGGACAAAGACGGGCAGAGGGCCAGGCGCGCCCATAGCTGGAAGACGTAATGTGGGGGAAAGAGGCATTCCGTGCCCCCGTGGCCCCCGCAGCCACTTAGTGGCCCGCTTCCCCTTTGAAGACCATTGAGACCAACCATTTCTGGCAGTCGGGGCAAGAACCAGAGCGTGGTTTGGGTCCAACGTTGAGTGATTGATCACTCAAGTGATTGTCAGGTTTTCTGATTTCCAGTGGGGGGGGGGGGGGGGGGACAAGAACCAGGGAGAAGACAGCTCGGGTGACAAGCTAGGGAGAGGATTAGAGAGA
Source organism: Panthera uncia (assembly GCF_023721935.1). NCBI lineage: Eukaryota > Metazoa > Chordata > Mammalia > Carnivora > Felidae > Panthera > Panthera uncia. The sequence continues at coordinate 20,514,284 of NC_064809.1, read as the reverse complement.
CGAGCCAACAGGAAGGTCTGCGGAGCGGGGAGCACCCACGGGGCAGGGTCGTGATCGGGGAGGGGACAGAGCCCACGCGGGCTGAGGCGCCACGGCGAAGTTGGCGCTCACGTGTTCTGCGCTCTGCCCTGGCACACGCGCGTGTTTTAAACGTGCGAAGCCCGATGCCTCCCGTGTGCCTGTTTTCATGACGTGTTTGTGTTTCAGGGCTCCACGGTGGCTAGAGAAGCTAGCGACAAGGAAAAGGTGAGTACCCTGACCTACTCCCGGCGCGGTCCTGCCGGCGTGCTAGAACAGCACCCCTGTCCCCCCTCTTTCCCTCTTGCCTTCCGCCGCGACGCTCCCGGCTCCCTTCCGCCACACCGGCACCGCGTCACCCAACTGAGGGGTCTCCTGCGGCCCTCGCTTCCTCGGATGAGGTGCCCCCCTCCCTCTGTGTTGGCTCCTGGAGTAGTTCTTGGTTTTAAGGGTGGATGAAAGAAGCGTTTCGCGTGCAACCCGGTCTTGAACCCGGTCTCTCAGGATCCAGACTGGCAGGCACAGCTCAGCAGCAGGGGTCCCAGCCCCACGTTACCCCGAACCAGCGGGCGGGAGCTCGAGCGCTTTCCGCGTGCCTCCCTGAGCCCTGGCTTCGCACCTGCAAAATGAGGGTGGTAGAGCTTCAGCTTGACCTGTGGAAGGTTGGCTCGGATGAGCTTCCGACTCCCTTCCGACTCTAAGATGGGGTTGGAATATGTGTCACTTGCAGAATTAGGGATGGAGAGACTACCTCTTTTTACCTTTTCCTGAGTCACTGGACAGCAGGCAATATTGGAATCCCATGTCGTTTATTATGCAAGATGACAGATTCCACTTGAATCCGTTTGATTAAGAATGTGGGAGGTGGCTTTCTGCATGTCAATCTGAACTGACCAAAATCGACATTGGCTTATATGAAAGGGACCTCTGTACCCTCAGTTATTCCCCCTTGTCACCTTGGGAAGTGCCTTTTTTTTTTTTTTTTTTTTTTTTTTTTTTTTTTTTTGACCAAACCGTTTGGAAGCTGGGCTCAAGGTTTTCTGTTTTTGTTTTGTTTTTAAATTAGTATCTTAGAGTGGCGTCATTCCGTCTAGATTTGCAGTTCATATTTTGGAGATCTGCTGTATTCATTCAGAAGTGTTTGTGAATTCTTTCGTGGGTACCATCCCTACAGGCTTCAGGGACTAAAATAATGAACGACACAGACCCATCTAGCAGGCGACACAGACGTTAAATAGGAAATGACCATCTCGTGTGATAAGCGGTTTAATGGGGCACATGTGGCCCCTGACTCTGGCTTGGTGGGGTTGGGGGGGAGGGGCTTCCTGGGGGAGGTGATGTTTGCAAACCTGAGGACAAGTCAGAGTTAGCTGGAGGGAGGGGTGAGAAGGAGCATCCTGTACAGGGTGCAGAGGGGGCGCACCGGGTGCCCTAGCTGGAGGGGGAGGTAAGCCACACCCGTTGGAAAGGCTGTTGAAATGACCGGGACAGAATGGTGGCCGGAGCTGGGATGGCGGACAAGGATAGGTTATGGAGGTTTAGGAGGAAGCATCCACAGAGCTCAGAGATTAAATGAGCTGGTCCCCCCCTGCCAGGGGACCAGTGCCAGGGAGTGTGTGTGGAGGGAGGGCGGGGTTCGGGATGACTCCCGGCTGTCTGGTTTGGACGGTGGGGAGGGTGTCGATTCTACCCACGGACGGGGAAGAGCAGAGTGGGAGGAGTTTGAAATGTCAGTCCCCCTCTCCCCCATGACAGAGATGCTCATTTGGCATGAGGGGCGGCAGGGAAGGTTTCAGCCGGAAGCAAGGGGGCTTGGAAACCTCCAGGAAGGATGATCAGGGAAATATAGGAGACCGCCCAGGATGAGAAGTGTGTCTGGAACCAGCCCAGAAGAGCATCGGATTTAAGGAGTGGGTTAAGGACGAGAGTCCTGCAAAGGATCGGCCAAAGAGACACATTTACTGAGTGTCTTGTGAGAAATGCCCAGTGAACCTTGCCCCTGGTCTTGGGAGACGTGCACGCTGGTCGTAGCCCAGAAACCAGAGAGAGAGAACTGCCCCGGAATCAGATACTTCTGCAGGCTCAGGTAGGGTGAGGACTGAGAGTTATCCATTGGCCTATCACCAAGGAAATCTCTGGTGGCCTTGCCTGTGACAGTGGGTGCCACAGAAGCCAGAGAGCAGTGGGTTAAGGAGCAGGGAAGAGAAAGGGAAATGGTGGCTCCTTCTTCGACCATTTGTATTTTCACTGTGCACTAGTGGGTGTATTTTGACATTTCTGACCTCCACCTACAGCACCCTGAAGGCGCCAGCTTTGGCCAAAAGCAGCAGAAACAATGGACTGTGGACTTCCATGTTGCTATGACTAAACAGTTTTTCCAGGTGCTCAAGACTCAAGTGGGTATTTAAGTTTCAGCCCGTGAGAGACTCAGAGGTTTAGTATGGCTGGGTTTTCTCCTAGGAGAAAATAATCTGGACCATCTAGAGAGCCACACAGACTTTGCTGCGTCGTAACAAGAAGCCAGCCCCTGAGGAGGAACTGTGGTTGGGGTGGCATCCACTTCTCCACGTCGGTGGCTCTGTTTTGCCTTTGCGCCCTAGTCCCTTGAGATCATTGCTAGCAGACCCCACCCTTCCCGCCCTCTGTTCATTTTAATGTCTTCAGGTTTGCTCCCCAAGGGCGTGGTCTTCTTGGACAGTAAACAGTGCCCAGAAAGACAGTTAAGGCCATGGGGTGGTTGCTGCTGAAGCCAAAATCCGCAAACGAGGACATCTACGAAGGAAAGCCACAAATATTTGACATCCTCGAAGCTGTATTATTTCATCAGAAGCAGACCCTTCATTCCCTATCCCTCCCTCTACTCTCTGCCTACAGGACCACACACTGTCCAGAATGCCCAAGGCCCTCACCACACCCCCACTGCCCCCTTCACCAAAAATGTTCCGCCTTTTACTGGTCTAGGTGTCTGTGAAAAAGAGTGAAATTACAGAATTTCTAACAGAAACCCGCTTTTCTGAGGCGCCTAAAATGCTTAGAATGCTTTTCTCATATTCTGAATTGTTCCTCAAAACATCTCCCTGGGAGATGGGCTTAGAGAAGTCAGAGAGGGGAACGACCTTCCCCACCTCACATCGGGACCGATTTGAGACCCATGAACTTACGTTCCCGTGGGGCGTCACACAATCAGTGGCAGAGGTGAAACCTTCCCTTCGCCTGGGGTTTGTGTTTTTACTGTGCGTTTTGATGTCTTGGGCTTTAGAAAGGCAAATAGCGGTAACTGACATTGGTGGAGTGTAAATCTTACATGAATTCGGTCGGATCATCCTTACCACCAGGTTGGTGCTCTTACTACTTCCTTTGAGTAAATGAAGTTAGTTCGCAGACAGGTTCAGTCACTTGTCCAGAGTCCCCCAGTCACGATGTGATACAGCCAAGGGTCTCAGCCCGGAGCTCACGCTTCTGACCACTGTGCTGTTACCCTCTGAATGTCTGGCAGCTCTCGGTCTCCTGTTTTAAAAGGACATAGCATCAAAAACTCATGTTAATCCCGTGAATCATGAAGCATTCACTGCATTGCCAGAAACAATGTTTCGGAGTTAAGTACGGTGCTAGAGCAGTTCATTCTGAGTCTTGATCTTAAAATTCTTAAAGTAGCGACATCAATGGTTCGGTTTCATACTATGTTGGCAAGTTGCCGCCGTTTTTGTTTTTGTTTTAATATGTAAACACAGGCGACCTCCCTGTGTCTTACACCATGTACACATTAACGCGGTCCACACGATTGCCCTGCGGAAGAATTCCGTGCCCTCTACTTCTGTCGGGGCGTGGGGTTCGTGACAAGTCTTCTTCCACAAAGAGTAGCTCCACAAGGCCACCCGCCTGCCCTTGTAGTTTACAAGTGCTCACCGAGCAGGGGCGAGAGGAAACACCTTAAAGGTAAGGAATAGAAAAGTAATTCAAATTTGTCATTGGCGGAGGCGATGCCCCCCACCCCCACCCCCGCATTGGCAGGACGGCATCAGGGCTCTCTGATACGGCGGTTTGTTTATAATCTGGCAACAGCCGAGGGAATGGTCACTAAACTGTCCTACTAAAAAGAAATAAAATGTATTAATAGAGCGGAACTCCTAAAAACATTGGGTTTTCAAGTTCTAAAACACGTCTTTGCCCTTGTTGCCCTCTCAACTTTCAGGTTTTCTTTCCATGAGCAGTTGATATTTTTCATCTCCCAAAAAACATGCTATTCTTTGGCTTCGCAAGTAAAACCATTGATGTCATCAAAACAGCCGCCGTTAGATATATTTCTTTTCTGCATTTTAGCCTTTCACGAATGGAATCCCGTGATCTGCCAAGAGTCTTCTCACTGCTTTCACCGTGTAACTATATTCTCCAAAAAAAAAAAAAAAAAAGATTGTCACGGTGCAAAGGATAATTTTCGTAAAGAATCCCCACGGCCTTGGCTTGATTAGTAACCTGGCTTGTTAGTTTTCCCTTTCATTTGAATCTCCATAACTGTCTTCATTGCCCAGACTTCCAACTTGTTGCTGACAAGTTTTGAAACCGTCATTTCAAATATTTAGTGATCTAGGTGCAGACAAGTCCCATCCCCTGATTTCAGCTCCCTCGTAATTAGTGTGATTTGCATTAGCATCATAATGAAGATGGCGGTGAGGGAAATAAAGAAGTTCTGTTGCAACAATAATGGAATCACTTTCATGGCAACAAGTATCGGAACACGTACGTACAGATGTCTGGAATTAAAAAAAAAAAAAAAAAAAAAAGACCAGGGCTTTTTTTTTTTTTTTTTTTTTTTTTTAAAGCCGTTGTCAGATTTTGACAGCTGCTATGACTTGTTTTATTCTTTAATTCTTTCCTTTTTACTGGAAGGGCATCTTCCATTCATGGCTCCGGCAGTTTACCTCGTCTAAATGAGACAGAGAAATGCGAATCTCCCTGGTGGTCGATCTTTTCACAGCTGCGCTACGATTCCAGTGTGACATCGAATTAGTAATTATAGCTGAGCGGACTGCTTTTTACAAATGACAGCCTGAGCCACGCTGCCAACAAGCAAGCCACTCAGCAGGGAATCTAGGGAAGTAAAAGAAAACGTAACTGGACTCACTTGATTTCTGGGGGATTTGACCTGACTCTTTCAAAAGCCCATGTTCTTGAGCGAGAGAGTCCTGGGGACTTACACAAATATGCATTTTGTTCATCGCTCTGCACAGTTCTTCTTCAAACTCACGTCTGATTTGCTTGGGTGAAGTAAAGCCTGTGTAATGGAGTCACTAGGTCGCAATAGGAAGACTGCTTCTAACGTAGAACCTTCTCACTGCTTCTACTGCTTCTAACATAGAACCTTCCCCCTGGAACCCATGTGAAAGAAAACAGCTGTCCCGCAATTGACATTTGTGTAACTATATCGGCAATAATCGTTGTTGACACTTTGATAATGGGCTACAGAAAGCTGCCTTGCCGATCCCTGGGCATTGTGAATTGCACTGGCAATTAAGTGAGTGTCATTGTCTCTGACACTTCACCTATTACTGACCGAGGCGTCAGGCGAATTCATCATTAATACCCTTACATCGAAAACTGCTTTCCTAAACCAGTTTCCAGCATTTCTTTTGCGATCTTTACATTGTAGCAAATTGCGATTCATTCCTCCCTCTATCTGGTTCTTTGGGATGCAGTTAAAGGCAAGGGGACAAAGACGATCGGAGCATCGAGCACAGCAGCGTGTCCTTCTGGGAATCTTTCCGCTGTAGGCTGATGATCGGTTAAAGCTAGATTATCACGGGTTCTAAGCCCTAAACTCAGCTAACGCTTTAACCTTCTTCTGTAAACTCCCTTTTCTCCCCAGATGGAAGCGAATCGGTTCCCATTGCCAGCCAGTGTTAGAAACGCCTCTTCCAGCGCCCGAAATGCAAGGAATAGGTTCCTGCCAGGGCAGGAGCGGGGTCTGTTTCTCGGACCTCAAGTTAAAGGCAGCGGCGCTAACATCTGCCTCGTGGCCCAGAGAGGGTTTATAAAAGGGGGTTTGGGGAGGGGGGTGCAAAGAGCATTAGTGGATCTGAGTCCCAGCCCCTGCTCTGGCATTAATGGAAGTTCGGGGTGTGGGGATCAATCATTTCACTTGGTCGTCATTCGTAAGATTAAAAGATTTGATTGTATCACTGGTTCTCCTGCTTCCGTGCAAGATCTCTCGTTTCAAGTGAAGCTTTCCCCTCCTGCAGAGATGCAGGTGAGTATTAGACTTGACTTTGAGGAGTCCTGGACTTGACTGACAGTCACTAAAATCCTGTCTGTTCTAGGTATAGGTGAAGGTGATTGCTGTGGTTAATGGAAAAAATGTTTGGAACTGTCCTATTGTATTAGCAGATGTAAGAACCCTCTAATGTAGGGGCGCCTGGGTGGCTCCGTCGGTTGGGCGGCCGACTTCGGCTCAGGTCACGATCTCGCGGTCCGTGAGTTCGAGCCCCGCATCGGGCTCTGTGCTGACAGCTCGGAGCCTGGAGCCTGTTTCCGATTCTGTGTCTCCCTCTCTCTGACCCTCCCCCGTTCACGCTCTGTCTCTCTCTGTCTCAAAAATAAATAAACATTAAAAAAAAAAATTTTTTTTTAAAAAGAACCCTCTAATGTAAACCATGGGGGTGATTCTGGGAAGTGGAGTTTTTAAGATTCAGTTCGTTTGGAATTTGGTAAGAGTGGCAGGCGGAAAAGAGAGAAGATAGCACAGGCAGTGACTCTGGTCAGCACCTGCCAGGTGACCAGCATGAAAGTCCTCAGGCAGGTCTGGCTTGCGGTCGTGTATAAACTGCTACTTGCCTTCGATTCATTTTTATTGCTCTGGGATGAATCCAACCCAGAGTATCCCAAGCACACAGGGAGCAGTGCTGTTAGATAGGGAATTTTTTTTTTTTTAAGCTGAAAACTCTTAGTTCCAGAAAGAGTCAGGGTGGAGAGAGGACTTTAAGATTTAGAATGGGACCTGAATTTAAGGCAAGCTGTTGCAGATGCATACTTACTAAAATAATAAAATTGTGATGTTCGCTATGTTAGTATTAAACCATAAACTATATAGTACTTAGCAAGCTCCTTCAGTTTTCAGACTCTTGAGATTTCTTACGTCGTCACCATCAACATTTGTGCGACAATCTTCTGGTCAGATCGCAACCACCCGTTTTGTGTGTCTGGCATGCAGGTTAACTGTCACATCACAGCCTGTGGAGGAAAACCAAACTGTCACCATTGATATCGTCACTTACAGGGACAGGCCCTTACAGTTAAAGGGCCATCATGTTTTGAAAAGTATGACAATATCAGAAAAGCGGTAATTTCACATTTTAAATATTAGCTTGAAAATTTTAGGCAGGGGCACCTGGGCGGCTCCGTCGGTTAAGCATCCGACTTCAGCTCAGGTCATGATCTCACGGTTCGTGAGTTCGAGCCCCACATCGGGCTCTGCACACTAGCTGCACAGAGCCTGCTTCAGATTCTCCCTCTCTCTGCCCCTCCCCCCCATAAACAAATAAACATTAAAAAAAAAATAGGGAAGATAAATAACCAACATCTGGGCACTTGCCAGCCTTAACAGTTTTTTGTTGTTTTTTTTTTTAATGTTTATTTATTTTTGAGACAGAGAGAGACAGCATGAACAGGAGAAGGTCAGAGAAAGAGGGAGACCCAGAATCTGAAACAGGCTCCAGGCTCTGAGCTGTCAGCACAGAGCCCGACGCGGGGCTCGAACTCACAGATCGCAAGATCATGACCTGAGCCGAAGTCGGATGCTTAACCGACTGAGCCACCCAGGCGCCCCTAGCCTTAACAGTTCTAAGTGGCCAAATCATACTAGGGCTTAGCCGGCTTTGTGTTACCGAATTGCAGCGCTGTTTCACAGGGGTGTTGAGGCATATTCTCTTTCTACATTTACACACAAACAAGTTCAAAATGAAAACCACGCACCTTTCACATCCAGCTGCTGTACATTCTCACTGTGGAAATTACAAGGTGCAGGAAGAGCCGTCGGGTCACTTCCCAAGCCACGGACGTATGTAAACATTCTGCTTATGTTGTGAAAGAAGGTCATTACATGTGCTCTTCCTGAGAAAGCAACTGTCGTCTTTGCTACTTCTGTACGATCTTTACCCACATTCACCAATTTGCCTTTCCGTGTATCAAATTTGTGGCTTGGATGTTTTGAGAAGCAGAACTGACTTTATTGTAAATCTCTAACATCTCTGATTACCCTAAAATTGATACCATATACGTGATGTTATTCGATCAGATTCTCTTTATCCTAGCTCCAGTGTAAGGATTACCTGAAATTCCCTCCCTCACAGAAATATTTCTGGAGAATAGATTTTCAGCCTCACAGACTGATTTTTATGAAGTGTTTTGGAAAGCCTGGGGAAGGGCGTTTTATTCTTTTTTTTTTTTTTTTTTTTTTTTTTTTTGCAAACTTTATTTTCATGTAGGTGAGCCTTGAATAACAAGTAAATCAGGAACATAAGCAACCCCGAACATGAGACAATAATTAGTACATTTTTTTTTTTTTAATGTGTCTTTGGCTCCAAATGTGACAATACGGCCCATCAAAGGGACACCAGGCAGCAATTTTTGACATTGGGGTTTACAATTAGACGTTTATATTTATTTATTTATTTGTTTGTTTATTTATTTATTTATTTATTTAATGGTTTATTTATTTTTGAGACTGAGAGAGACAGAGCATGATTGGGGGAGGGTCAGAGAGAGGGAGACACAGAATCCGAAACAGGCTCCAGGCTCCGAGCTGTCAGCACACAGCCCAACGCGGGGCTCGAACTCACGGACCGCGAGATCATGACCTGAGCCAAAGTCGGACGCTTAACTGACGGAGCCACCCAGGCGCCCCAGATATTTGGTTTTTTTGTTTTTTTTTTTTTTAGTGTTTTTTTGACTCCTCTGAAAGATAATTTGATTTCTTAATCTCACTGAAATAACACTTCTGTATCATTCCTGGCTTTCCTAACCCTTAAAATAACCAGGGTTACTTAACTCCATGCACGTGGCAGCAACCGTGTATCAAAGCACAGAACCCAGTGAAACAGGCAACTATGTATGCAACCCAGTGGGATCATCTCCATTGGAAACAAGATGTAAATCCTTTAGGTAAACATTTAGTTTTGGTTATGTCTTCACAGAGCATTTGTAAAATTTTTAGTAATTAGGAATTTTTAAGTTTTTATTAAAAGTGCTAAAAATGTTTATAATTAGAAGGGCAGTTCTAATGCCTTGGTTTTTTTGTTTTTGATCTCCTTCCCTCCATGCCTTCTACCCTTCCTCCTCTGCCCCCCGGGGATCCGTAATTTCTCTCTGGCCACCGCCTTCGCTCCTGGGTCATTGTCTGCTGAGCTGGCGACAGAGGCTCACTCTCATTTCTAAAACTGAGAGCTCCAAATTTGGTGGTGGTTAGGTCTGCAGATTTTTCCCTTTTTTTAATCTCAAAGCCCTGGCCAAATCTGCCCTTAGAGATCATTTATATCTTTTACGGAACCCTAGGGAATAATAAGTAATTCTATTCGGAAGCGTCTATACATTTAAAATATCCATGTGTCGGTGACCTTCAGGTTCCGACTACAGTCGCGTGTACGTCCTGACTCTCACGGCCATGTTCGTTTGTGTTTAGTTACACATAAACCTTTTGGGCCATGACCAATGTTGTTCCGTAGCATGTTGCTTACTGATGAGGAGTAAAGACTTGGAAAGAGACACATTAAGCAGCAGGTTCAGAACATCAGAGCCAGTGTGACAGTGTTACCTACGCCAAACGTTTTGAAAACATTGCTCCGGCCTTATCGGCAATGAGTTTGTCTCTGCCTATGCAAGCCATGCTTGAGAGCGTGCCCAGCAAAGAACCCTGACGATGTTTGTATATAACCCCCCACGTGGCAAGGCCGACCCTAAGCTTTTTTTTTTTTTAACGTTTATTTATTTTTGAGACAGAGAGAGACAGAGCATGAATGGGGGAGGGTCAAAGAGAGAGGGAGACACAGAATCGGAAACAGGCTCCAGGCTCTGAGCTGTCAGCACAGAGCCCAACGCAGGGCTCGAACTCACAGATCGCAAGATCATGACCTGAGCCGAAGTCGGACGCCCAACCGACTGAGCCACCCAGGCGCCCCAACTTTTTACGTGTCCGAACTCACAGAATCGTCACAACAGCACCGGGGTTCTTGCCGATCCCTGTTTAGAGAGAGGAAGCCAAGTCACAGGGAGGTTAAGTAACTTGTTCAAAGTCACACAGCTGATAATTGGAGCAGATGAGATGTAACCCCCGGCAGCCGGGACCCAGTTTGTGCTCATAACCTCGCGCTTCAGTCCGGGGCCCGTGTAGAAACCCGGGCCGTGCCGGAGGGCCCGTCTGGCATGAATGGCCCAGCAAGAAAGTGTGAGGGACATTCGTCCTGCTAATTTTGTCCCAACCATGGAAGCAGGGTAGGCCAGTCACCAAGGGGACAGTGTCTCTCTGCTTACACCTTTGGCTGTCTTTGCGCGTTTCCAGGCCACATTAGTGGAGGTGAATGCCGTTTCGGGGCTAGCCCACCCCAGTAGAATCCTCTCCTGCAAAAGGGAGAGTCGCCTTGCCTCGTTAAACTGGGGCCGTGCCGGACTCTGTGCTGAGCTGGTTGGACGCAGCCTCCCTCGGCTGGCTGGGGCCTGGGAGCAGCTCCTGGCGGGAGTCCCAGCCCAGGGCCGGGCAGACCGGGGAGGGCCATGTGGTAGATCTTTCTGGGCCTCGCCTCCCGGCCAGTGTGGTACTACAGTTCCCTCGTTACACTTGGGGGCTCCCAATCTACACGGAACTGGCCAGGAGAACTTGGTTCAGAGGGAATAAATAAAGACTTAACCTAGTCCAGAAAGGTTGCTGACCGCTGGCTGGGAGCCAGCCTTGGGAGTGCAGTGAAGAAGGGATTCTGAGCTGATGGCTTTAGCTCTGGTGGTTTCCTCCGCCCTCTGGCTGGTTCTGCATTGACCTCGAAAGGGTATGAAAGACACCCGTTAAAGAACCAGGCCGGGGACTTCGAGGCTTTCAAAGCTCTCCTAAGTGCAGATAATCTGGTTGCGAAGCAAAGGGTAGCCTGCACTGCTGCCCACAGTGGCTTCTGTGCTGCTCTGCGGACCTCACCTCTGTGGGCCGTGAACACCGCGAGTTTATTAAGTTCATTACTTCATTGCATAGTGGTTTTCTTCACTTTAAAAAAATGTGTCTTAAATATAAATGCCTCTCATTATCAGAGGGATGTATTGAAATTGTTCTACCAGCTAAGTAATAAGAAAAAAAAAAGAAAAACCAAAAAGCAAATTATTTTTAACGTTTATTTTTGAGAGAGCACGCGTGTGTGCAAGTGGGGGAGGGGCAGAGAGAGAGGGAGAACACAGACTCCCGAAGCGGGCTCCAGGTCTGAGCTGTCCGCACAGAGCCCGACGCGGGGCTCGAACCCACGAACTGTGAGATCATGACCTGAGCTGAAGTCCGACGCTTAACCGACTGAGCCACCCAGGCGCCCCACAAAAACAGATTCTTAACGATAGAGAACAAACCGATGATTGCCAGAGGGGAGGTGGGGGGTGATGGGGGTTAAGAGCACATTTACTGTGATGAGCGCTGAGTGATGGAATTGTCACATCACTATATTGTATACCTGAAACTAATATAACACTTTACTGGAATTTTTTAAAAAAATTTTTGTTTTAAAGCTGAGCAGTAAGGTTTGCTTGAGCACGAATCATTGTCAGGGGACTTTATCTTTGTCCTTTTTTTTAAATTTTTTTTAAAAGAAATTATTTTAGGGGCGCCTGGGTGGTACAGTGGGTTAAAGCATCCAACTTCGGCTCAGGTCATGATCTCACGGTTTGTGGGTTCAAGCCCCGCATCGGGCTCTGTGCTGACAGCTCGGAGCCTGGAGCCTGCTTCGGTGTCTGTGTCTCCCTCTCTCGCTGCCCCTCCCCCGCTCATGCTCTCTGAAAAATGAATAAACCTTAAAAAAAAAATTAAAAGTTTTTTAAAGTTGCATAATCTCTTCTAAACTCAGTTTCCTTCTTGGTACGAATTTGAGAGAAATAGTTAAGATTGTTGTGCAGAATCAGGGAGATGATGCACTTGAATGAATTGAGGCACATGAAATGCTTATTAGCACCATACCTATGGCTGCTGGTGCTGGTGGTGTTTCCCCCATGCTGCCCATAAGGCAACAGCCTGGAGGGTTCCAGAAACCTGGCCTGGGCCCTGGCAAGTAAGGGGGTGGAGCCAGGATCCGGACCCTCCCCGACATCCTGGTGCTCCCACGCTCTTGCCCCACCACAGGCACTTGGGGGTGGGGTACGTGTAGACCAGTGTTGGGTTCCTCCAGCAGCTGCCCCCCTAAGGATCTGCCTTTGCCTCTTGAGACTTTCGATAAGCCCTTAAGTCTTTTAACCAATCTGGTTGCCCTTTTTAAAACTTGATCCAATCTAAATACGTCCCTAGTGCCTGTGAAATTCACAAGTGAGCTTAGTAATATAGTACAGGGTGCCCGGAGTTTTACGAGGTAGGATTAAGTTTTCCCTGTCACATGAAGTAACCCTGCTGGGGTAAACCTGAAACGGCATTCATCTTCATTAATGTGCCTGGAATTATAAACACCTATCCAGCGTGTCATTTACTGCCTCGGTCGGGCTCCGACATCGCTGGCTTCAGGTTTCCCTTTTGCTCACACAGAAACAGAAATCCCTGTGCCCTTCTTCTCTTACACATACGAAGCGAGTTGAGGCAGATACTTTAATCCTTAACGCTGCCCCCCCCCCCCCCCCCCCCACACACACACACAGACGCCCGTGTCGTCCCCTTGGAGAGTCCCCTCCATCTCTGTTCTTGGGTGGGGACCTGGCTTCAGCCCTTTCTTCAGGGGCGCCTCCGGTTCCGGGTTTGGGCCAGTGAGAAACCCTGGGTCCGTTCAACTTCAGATCCTTGCATTTCATTCTCTGAAACTTTGTTACGTTTATGATTCCAATGGAAGAACTGAGGGCTCAGTGCGGTTGACCCCAACATTTCACGTTAATGCACTGTCTTCACATTTAGGGTTTTTCATGTCATGTTTATGACATTATTTTCAAGTTATTAATGACAAATTTAGGGAGTTCATCTACCAGGCCCCTCCCATAGCTTTTGGGAACAGCGGCATTGTGTTTTTATTTCCTCAAAACTCTGACTCCGCATAAAAGTATTTGAAAGATCAGTGTCCCCCAAGAATGCTGTTATTCATCTGTCCATTTTGCTTATTCATGCTGCCTTATTAAAAAAAATTTTTTTTTAATGTTTATTTCTTTTTTGAGTGACAGAGCATGAGCAGGGGAGGGACAGAGAAAGACACAGAATCTGAAGCAGGCTCCAGGCTCGGAGCTGTGAGCACACAGCCTGAAGCGGGGCTTGAACCCGTGAACCGTGAGATCATGACCTGAGCTGAAGTGGGACGCTCAACCAACTGAGCCACCAAGGTGCCCCAGGAATACGATTATTTATAGTACACATAAGGAAAAAGTGTCAAATGTTTGGATCTCTGATCTCTGCTATACCTGCATTGTAGAAATAGCTATTCTGGCAGTAGTCTTACCAAAAATTGCAAAGCTTCAAATTTTTGCAAAGTTAAAAACGAGTAGCAAAGCTACAGATTTGGAATTGTGTAATATATGTGCATATATGTATATGTACAGACAGATGTGAGCAGTTTACATAGCAGGAAAAGTGAGCAGTTTCAGGCATTTGAGAAATGGTTCTGCAGGGGCGCCTGGGTGGCCCAGTCAGTTCAATGTCTGACTTCAGCTCAGGTCACGATCTCACGGTTCATGGGTTCGAGCCCCACGTCCGGCTGCTTCGGATCTTCTGTCCTCCTCCCTCTCTGCCCCTCCCCTGCTCGCGCGTGCTCTCTCTCTCTCTCAAAAGTAAACATTTTTGAAAAAGAAAAATGGTTCCACAGATCTGTGCAATGGGTTTTCTTTTATCACTCTGAATAGCGGGGTAGGGCAGTGTGGGGAACAAGAAAGAGAATACATTCTTTCCTTGGATTATTTTTTTTTTTTCATTTAGCTCACACTTATGGAAAAGAGAGCCATTCAGACATTCATTAATATGGTAAGAAAGACAATATCTTATATTGGATTCCTTTCAAGTGGAAGAAATAAGCTATGAGTTGCTGACGGGAGTGGGGAGGGGTTTTGATTGCTCTTGAACTCTCCCAAAATGCAGGTTGCACGAAGTTAAATAGAATAATACACACGAGTTTAAAATTAAATGCCCATATTATCCTGCAGCATGAGCTAGTTTTGTTCTGCTTGTGACCCGTGTTTCGGTCGTCCCCCCGTTACTTTGCGTTGATCGGGTCAGCGTAAGTTCCGTTTAATCACCAGCCCACCACCCTCTTGTTTATTTGTAAAGGACAGAACTTCTCATCTTAGTATGTTTTGTATTAAAAGAAGACAGTTTCCTTCGGCATTGCCCAACTGCAAACAGAATTTTCTTGGCGGGGTGGTGACCAGGAAGGCTTAGAAGGACAGGTGGCTAACCTCTGGCTGCATGATCTCCCCGACTGAGAAATTAGATATGATTCTGGATGGTGCTTTTCTGAGGGCAGATAACGTGTTATTTGTAACATGAACCCGGCAAAGGCTACCCAAAAAGTGTCGGGGGCGTGGAGTTGCGTTGTACCAGTAAGAAAATTGAAGGTTCCTGACAAAGAATTCCAAGAATACAAATTCTATACTTAGAAGACCTCTTGTAAGAAAGTGAATCCAGGAAAGCAGTCAGGTTCATGCCCACGAAAACCATGAAATCTGTTACTAAACTTCATAATATGGAGTATGTGTGACCCTCCACTCCTGGTGGGAATGCTTCCAGCGGCCGTAGCTCACTGGTGCCCCCTTGCGGTATTCAAGCCACCTCGCATGTTGTTGCCTTGGGTAAAAGACTCCCACAGTGAACGAGGGGGACTGTTGCTGGGGGTGGAAACTTATCCTCCGGGGACTGGAAGACATACGTGTTTTGTCTTTTTAAATTTTATTTTATTCAAGCTTCTTTCATTCTTTTTGTCATTTGCTTTAGGCCAAAGAGCTACCGACCTTAAAGGATAATGACTTCATTAACGAGGGCCAGAAGATTTATATTGACGACAACAACAAAAAGGCCTTCCTGGAAAAACTGAAAAAGGATGTCGAGGTAAGAAAAATCAGTATAAAGGACGGCCCCGTTGTAGAAACGTCAACCGTCTGGGTTGGCTTCTGAAGCTTCTTCAACCGTCTGTTCAAATCTGCAACCGAGGCCAAAATGCCTGTTGTACGTGATCAAAGTCAGGTGTAAACAGGTGTATCTCACGCGTGGTCTGGTTGAGAAAAGCGCGCCTGACCACAAACCTAAGAGAGCGCCTGAAGGCCTCTGCCGGGCATCGCCCCGCTCGGGTTCCCACCTTCTAGTTGGCAGGAGGGTCTATTCAGTGGAAGCCCGCTCGCACCGACTACCCGCGGCCCCCAGAGTGAGGGTTCCGCGGAACAGTGGTGTCCCGTCACGCAGCAGAGCATTTCAAACGCAGACGTTCAGGAACCGCATCTCGGTGTCCGTGAACACATTCCCGGTCACCCGATGCTTGAACATTTCCAGCAGTCTCTGTGAAAGTAGCCCCACTGAGCCTTACATGTCATAGGAACGGAGCAAAGGTGGCTCCTCATACCAGTGTCATGAAAGCTTAGTTTGGTCTCTGATTAAGTCAGAATTCTCTTTGTGTTATTCTGGTTAAGAATGAGAAATGTACTTTTCCTGCTCTCCCGTTGGACTTCCTGTTATGCATCTTTTAGAAATCAAGCCGGGAGAAGTTATTTTCTTGAAATTTGTTAGGTTTGTAAGACAGTGCAAAGAGAATTCTGATTTAGACAGTTACTGAACTAACTTTTGTTGAGCTGTTACTTTTGTTCGTACGTATGCGTGAACGTGGTACACTTTTTATTTTTTTTACTTTTATTTCTTTAATTTTTTAATACTTATTTTTGAGAGAGAGACAGAGAGAAGGAGAGAGAAGAGTGTGAACAGGGGAGGGGCAGAGAGACAGAGGGAGACACAGAATCCAAAGCAGGCTCCAGGCTCTGAGCTGTCGGCACAGAGCCCGATGTGGGGCTTAAACTCACGGACGGTGAGATCACGACTTGAGCCAAGGTAGGACACTCAACCGTCAGAGCCACCCAGGCGCCTCTATTTTTTTACTTTTAAAATCCAGTCCCCCACACAGCAATACAGCTCTACTACTTAGAGGCTTTGTGGAAAGTTCTTTTCATGTCATCAAACAAAAACAATTAAAATGGCTTGAGCCAAAGGATGAGTGTGCATTAGACTGTATCCCCCGCGAGGGCTGAATAGTTTTTACAATATTCTTTTCACTGTTGTAACATCTCTTTCATTGTAAGATACCCAGACAGACTGAAGGAGTTCATAATTATTTTCAGGTCATGAATTTATTCTCATTAAAAACATTTACTTTTTTTTTTTTTTAACCTAGCTCATGTATATACTTCAGTTAGAACCTAAATATTGTTTATTTGTGAAGGATACAACTGTCTACTGAGAAAGAGAAGTAGAGGGGATCCTGGGTGGCTCAGTCAGTTGAGCGACTTCGGCTCAGGTCATGATCTCACAGTTCGTGAGTTCGAGCCCCGCGTCAAGCTCTGTGCTGACAGCTCGGAGCCTGGAGCCTGCTTCGGATTCTGTGTCTCCTCCTCTCTCTGTGCCCCTCCCCTGCTTGCACACTGTCTCCCTCTCAAATATAAATAAACATTAAAAAAAAAAAATAGAAGTAGAAAAAAAGTAGAAAATCATGTAACATTTTTCTCCAGTCTTTCATTAATAAGTTTATTTTTCCATTGTTGTCAGTGGTTATTATTATAATACATATTAAACATTAAATATTTCCCTTACTTTGGTGTCAGCCTGATCTAACTGATAACTAAGTACTCGAGGAAGACCTTCTCAGTTTCAGCTTTTTATTCATTAATCAGTGAATCTTTGATCCTGAGAATAATATGGCTTGAGCAATTATGGTAAATATGCTTTAGGGGTTGTGCACGATCTGCCAAGAAAAAATGTTTTCATCCTTTTTTCTGTTGGCTGTGTACCACTAGGATATTTAGACTCCAGAACTAACGTAACTGAAGCAGTTCAAATTTACAGTTGAATTACATAAGGATCCTCTTAGCCCTTTTGTTGTCTCTAATAATGTCGTTGATTAGAGGATTTGGAGAGTTTAATCCCATACGTGGCTCTCGCGCTTAGCTGTTCTGTTGAAATGGAAGCAGGGGCATAAAGCATTCTTTCCTTAAAAAAAAATTCTCAGCGGCTGATACAAGTATCTTTAGTTTTGAAATTCATGCAGAAGCATCATTAAATTTTTAAGCGGGTAATTATGGTGAGGTAGCTTGACATCTGATCTCGGTAAATGAAACTAGAGTTTAATCTAGTTTCATTTTTGTAACACTCTGCTTTCTAAGTTAGCTGACTGGCCTGTTAGTTTTTTTGGAGGGGATGGGGGGTTGGTGGTACTTTTTGTTTTTTACTTAAGACTTAAAAGGTGAACTTATTACACCTCAGTAAGTAATCTGCTTTTTTATGTTTTTTTTTAAATGGTTATTTTTGAGAAAGAGCGCAAGCAGGGGAGGGGCAGAGAGAGAGGGAGACTGAGGGTCCCGAGTGGGCTTCTCGCCGACAGCACAGAGCGCCATGTGGGGCTCAAACTCACGAACCGTTAGATCGTGACCCGAGCCGAAGTCCGATACTTAACCAAGTGAGCCACCCAGGTGCCCCAGTAACCTGTTTTTGTAGCAGAAAGAAGAGAATGTCCTGAGAATCTAGCTGTTCTGGTTGTTTTGTTTCCCTGCACCCAAAATCCTGTTCTGTTCATATACTCTGCAAAGAAAGCTTTGCACATAACTCCATATTGGTGAGCCCTTTTCTCCAAAAGGAGGTGCTGTATGGAGAGGGGCAATCACTTTTGCCTTCTGGCCTGCGCGTGGTCGGCGCCCACCGTGACTGCAGAGAACTGACACCCGTATCTCCTCTCACTGGCTCACGCCGGGATCCCCGTGGTGTCCGGGAGCACCCCCACCATGGGGCATCTCAGCTGTGGGGTCTCTGGGCCCGCAGCCTTGGAAGTGGGTGGGAGTCGGGAGAGGCCAGCGGGGGATGGTGAGCCACCAGTGTCGACCGAGCCACGCGTAGAGCCTGACTCCTTCCCATGCAGACATCGTCTCTTTCATTCGAAACTCCTGGGGATGAGTGCTGTTGTTACCCAGTCTGTGGATGGGAAAACCGAGCCCAGAGACTAATTTGGGATTTGAGGCTGTCAGAGGCCACGCTCCTAAACTGCTCTGATACGAAACGCAAATGAGAAACGTCTGTGAGATCGCAGTTAAGATTTTGTTTCCCGATAAATGACCCAAAGGAGGATTATTACAACTTTTAACGAGTGATACAAGAGAACTGTTAAATAGTGCTGGTTGGAATTTTAATTCTGCATTGCAGATGTGTTAGGAGGTGGTAATTCAGTAGAGCGAATGTGTTAATAAATAAAGTGAGTTTAAACGTTGCGAAAGAGAGCTTATTAATGGCTCCCTTACCACGTCGTTTTCTAGAAGGGTTTGTGACAGGACTCGTTAAAGATCTTGAAGAAGACACTAGCTCAGAGATTTGGCATAAAGAGGGATTAATCATGAAAGAATCAGATTAGGTGGGATCTTCAGAGGGGAAAAGAAGCCCAAAGGTCTGGCAGATAATTATTAACAAGTTGGAAAAGGAGGAAAGGCGAGGGGCCTGAAGATTATAAAGATTTAAACATCGTCATGCTTCGAAATCTTACGTACTTAAAAAGAAATCAATAAATTTGAGTCAGAAGCTTAAAGGGGGATGAAGAGAAACCAGAGCAGATGTGTATTAAGTTCCTTAATGTCAGCTGGAGGCAAACCCCAGCAGTGGAACCTTTAACCCCTCCCCAGCCACGTGGAATCTTCCAGGCCACGGCAGTTTTGCGACACCCAGCGGGAATTTTCTCGAGTTTATTGCCACATTCCCCTCTACTTCAGAAGAGATGGAAAATAAACTTTATGGAGACAAGAGCTAGTGGGGTTCTCCACGCTTCTCCTCTTGGCCCACCTAACCTGAACCTGTCCCCGTGTTTAAAGTGCGGACTTGTTGGAAAAAAGCCTTCTACCATAATAACAGCGACACGGGCAATCACAGTAACAGCCTCCATTGTTGCGAGCAAGGCCCGGTTTCCATCACCTGAGCTACGCATCCCCTCTCCTTCCTCTCCACACCCCTATGAGCATAGTGGGATTATCCCATTGTACAGTTAGAGTAACTGAGGCTCGGGGAGGTGGATGCCTTGTCAAGTCACAGAGCTAGTGAGAGAAATAAGGTTGCATTTCCCATCGGACTCCCAGACCTATACTCTTATTATTTTTTTATTTTTTTTAATATTTATTTATTTTTGAGAGAGAGAGTGGGGGAGGAGCAGAGAGAGAGGGAGACAGAGGACCCAAAGTGGGCCCTGCATCGACAGCAGAGATCCCGATGCAGGGCTCAAACTCACAAACTCTGAGATCACGACCTGAGCCAAAGTCAGACGCTTAACTAACTGAGCCACCCAGGAGCCCGGAGAGCAGCTTCTTACCTAGAGATGCATATTATGTTTCACTGATGGTTTCAGTTTTGTATTTTGGATACAGATGTTTCCTTACTGAAAAAGGGATCCTGGGCACTAGTCTGACTGCAGAGCTAAGGCCCAGGAAAGGGCCTGGCATCGTGAGCATCGCGGATATGGGGGGGGAAGGGACTCCACTGAGTGCAGCGGCCCAGCCCTGGTCATCCTCCCTTCCCGGCTGACCTTTGCAAGTTCATTACAGGCAGCCCCTTACTTTTGTAATCAGGCACACCTGCAAGGGTGTTTGAAAACCAGCCTTCTGAAGGTCAAACTGTAGACTTACGTGATAGCGAGGTTCCATTCTGGCAAAGATACGTGGTAAATGCTCTCGCTTTGCTTCCAGTAGGTGCTTCCTCTTACAGTCTCAAAGGTTTCTTTGTTGCTTTGTTCTGTGTTTTTACTTGCCCTGGGTTGTTGTTTCTTTGAGAAAGGGGTTAGGGAAATTAGGGTGAGTTCAAGGGGACTGGGGAAGAGGCAGCAGGCATCTCATTCATTTGTCTAGTAAATACGGACACCTTACCACTGGGAATACGGTGAGGGCAGAAACAGCCAGAGCCCCTGCCCTCACGGGGCTGCCGTGTTCAGGGAAGACAGAAGCTTCCCCAAATAATCTAACAAGGTAAATGTGCAGCCAAGCCAAGTGTCATTAGGGAAAAGTGTGCGGGTCCCTCCACGCCGTGCTTTGGGGGCGTGGCCCAGGCAAGAATCGGGAAAGGCTTCCAGAAGCAAGCTTCCCTGCAGTTGTGATCTGAAGGTCAGGTGGTGCAGGTGAGAGGGCCAGAAGGTGGGCTGGAACAGGCTTCAAGGCAGCCAAAGAGGTAATGGGGCCAACCATCCTGGTCTGCTGGGCCGTGTTCGAGTTTGCTTCTGCCCCGCGAGGAACAGGCACCCACTGCAAGGCCTAGAGCAGGGGCAGAGTTAAGATCAAACTCGCATTTTGAAAAGATCCTCCCTTCCCAGAGGGCTGGGACCCTTACCGCTTCTCAGGGACCTTCCAAGGATCCGGGAGGAGCGGGGATGGAAAGAAGGGGGCCTGTGGCCCGGCCGAGCAGCCCACTCCCCAACCCGTGCCCGCCCCCTCCCCCCCAACACATGGGCTCTCTGGGGAGATGTTGCCAGCCGGGAACCCGGTGTCTGCCAGTGTGCAGCGTGTTCTGCAAGCACCATGCCCATCGTGGGAGGGGCCAGGAGACAGAGACGCACGGACCCTGTTGTCCAGGAGCCCAGAGGCTGAGCTCCGCCCCCGCCACAGCCTTCTGGGGCCCGTGGCCACTGGGGAGCATCCTGCCCGCCACACCCGCGGCGGGATCAGAGAGCATGACTGGGTGTTTCGGCCTCCGTGTCTCCCAGACGTCTTTTGTTTCCACGGGGTGCTCCGAAGGGGGGTAAAGCGGTTCCGAGATGAAGCCGGTGTGAGGCGTGCCGCCGGCACCTACCCCTCGCGGAGACTCCCTGTGCTTGGCAACTCGGGGAGGCCCTCCTCCTCAGGAACCGTTTGAACTCATTTTTTCCATACTAGTGTTGCAAAGAACACGACTTGGGAAGAGCTGCCTTACTGCAGTTTCCAGAAGCAGCGTAGCGCAGCGTAAAGAACGAGCTTTGAACGCGGGATCCTGAATTCATGACTTCTTAGCTTTGAGTCCCTGGAGGCCAGCTGTCTCTGTCCCCACAGCACCTGGTTCTCTTCCACATCCATGGAGATGCAGGTCCGTGGGGAGCAGACCAAGTAACCCAGATCTGGCTACACGGCTGGGCGGCTGGCCACGTCGGTAGGAGATTCACGGGTCTTAACGCGTTGTCATTCACTCGAGAGAGGGACGGTTGCCCACGTGAGTTCCTGGTCACCCCAAAGCCCAGCACCTGCCAGGGGCCACGGCATGATGAGCAGTCTTTGTCCACCAGACAAAGTCTAGCTGAGCGAGGTGGGCCCAGAAAGGTGGTTCTGTGATTTACTTTAAAGGGGGAGTTTAGGGAAGACCATGGGAGGAACAGGAGCTTCCTCTCTCTCTCGGGCTCAGAAAATTGATTCAAGGCATGAGAACCAGCACTGTGTTTTGTTACTGTTTTGTGGTTTTGGGGTTTTTTTGTCTTTTTTTTTTTTTTGTAACTGGAATAAGTAACACTTACAAATACTATTCTAAGATATTTAAAGTGTTACGGTGATGATTTGCTGTACGTATCCATTGTCAGAGGATTCCCCCATCAAGTTAGGAACACAACCATTACCTCAGATATTTACTTTTTGTTCTCCTGGTGAGAACATTTAAGTCCTACCCTCTTAGCGATTTTCAGTTATACGCGACACGGTGTTACCAACTACAGTCACCACGTTGTGCGTTAGATCCTCAGACCTTACACATCTGATAGCTGTAGGTTTGCACCCTTTTTCCAACTCTCCTTAGTTCTTCCACACCACCCCCCACCGGCTCATGGCAACCACTTTTCTATTGATTCTTTGGGTTCCCCCCCCCCCCCCCCCCCCCCCGCAACATACACATACACATAAGTGATACCACACGGTATTTGTCTTTCCTGTCTGGCTTATTTCGTTTAGCGTAACGCCCAGCGGGTTCACAGTGACAGAATTTTTCTTTCTTTTTTAAGATGAAACAACATTCCTCAGTGTACACATACCCCATTTTCTCGATCCAGTTATCCACTGACAGGTCATTTCCATACCTTGGCTATTATGAATAATGCTGCAGCGGACATGGGAGTACAGATAGATCTTCGAGATAATGGTTTTGTTTCCTGTGGATATGCACCCGGAACTGGGATTGCTGGATCGTAGGGTAGTTCTGTTTTTAATTCCTTGAGGAATTTTCATACCGTTTTCCATGCTGGCCGCACCAATTTACATCCCCACCGACAGTGCACAAGCTTCTTTTCTCCACATCCTGGCCAACACCTGTTATCTCGTCTTTCTGACACCAGCCATTCTGACAGGTGTGACCCCCTCATTGCGGTTTTGATTTGCATTTCCCTGATGAGGAGTGATGTGGAGCATCTTTTTGTGTACCTGTTGGCTGCTGAGTACTCTTTTGGCAAAGGGTTTGCACGTTATCAGTTTTTAGGTATTAGGGTTCTCCTACCTTGCTTACACGCCTAAACGAGGATTTGTGTGATTTCTTTTTTTCCCCCTGAGCTTCAATGAGGAAGAGTCAGCCTGGCCCCAGGGGATTCGTGGTGGGAAGACATGGAAATGGGAGCTAAGAAAGAGGAGAGCAGGAGGAGGCCTGGGCTGGTGAGGAACGGAAGGCCTCTGGGCACAGCTGGCGTGCGAGGTCCCCTCCTGGCTTCTCCTTCAGCTCAGACACCGAGCTGCTTCCCTACAGGCTGGGGGGCCGGGGCGGGGGTTCCTGCAGGTCTCCACAAATGGATTTCGTTTCACTCATTTTCGGCCAGAACTCCCAAGACTGGTCATTTCACATGCTTGCCCTTTGTGTAAGGAAGTTCATGTCCTAACTTCTGCCGGGATGGCCGGAGGCCAGCTGGCTGCTCTGCGTCACCGAACGAGGGTGGCATCAGGCCCTCCGAGAGCTGGGGCCCTGCGTCTTCTTGGGCCATGGGCACGGGGTGGGAGCAGAACCGGACCCTGTGCGGAGCCAGCTGGGTGGGGACCGGGGAGCTGTGGGGTTTTAGCCAGCAGACGGGCCGGCACGTTTTGCCCTCAGTTCTAGCCACACTTTAATGGAGCGATTAGAACGCGTGTCTGGGTGCGTCTCCTAAGAAGAGAAAAGAAAAATGGCGTGAGAAGTCCAGAGAGGAGTAGGAGAGGCAGGCTGACCCTCAGAGCCAGGTCTCGGCCCACGTTCCGTCCTACCCGCGGCTGGAACGGGACGAGCGGGGACGGGGGTCCTGGGCCTGTGCTGCCTCATGCGAAGTGGACCACGCCCTCAGCTCCTCCAGTCTCCCCGCTTCCAGAAGGAAACCTGAGCAGGACAGGACTGTGTTACTCACCCGAGCACTGACACAGGCGTTTGCTGGTCAGTTGGGACATTTGGGCTTTTACTTAGTGGGGACGGACAGCGTACTCACGTCCTCAGCCCAGTGTGCTGAATTTCCAAGTGCTTTCACAAGAGACTGCTGGAAGCCACTTGGGAGGCCCCTGGTCTTTCCCCTCGGCCAGTCTTCGTTGTTGGGAGAGCAGCTCTCTTCCCTCCTTGCCAGCCATGTGCTGTGCTCTCTGGGGGAATCCAGCCTCCATGGGATGTGTGCCCGCCTCTCGGCATCCAGCTTGGCGTCTCAGGGAAAATACTACTAGCGCCGGGCCGGCCCGGGGTGTGGGGCTCCGTTTTCGGCCCGCGAAGCTTCCGCGGGTCTGGGAGAGCATCACAAAGGAGGCTCCTGGCTGGCCGCCTCTCGGGGAGACCCTCTTCTCGTTTCTGCCGCCCCCTGGCTCACAGCCTTCCCCCGTGTGCATTTTCCTGAGCTTGTCTTCTCCAGATCTGGGGTTTGAAGGCCTGACTGACCCTGCTGCCTCCCACCCTCAGTTTCTCGCCCAGTTGAAGCTCATGGACTACAGCCTGCTGGTGGGAATCCATGATGTGGAGCGAGCCGAGCAGGAGGAGGTGGAGTGTGAGGAGAACGACGGGGAAGAGGAGGGGGAGAGCGACGGCACCCACCCCGTGGGAACCCCTCCGGACAGTCCTGGAAACACGCTCAACAGCTCACCGCCTTTGGCCCCGGGGGAGTTTGATCCCAACATTGACGTTTATGGGATTAAATGCCATGAAAGTAAGCTGAGCTCTTACCACCTCTTTTTATCTATGAAGTGACTTGATTTTTGCATTGTTTCCCACCAGTAATCATAATCCCGGTTAAAAGTCTGCTGCCCTCCAAGGCTTTTTCTCCAGAGCCTCAGTAGCTGACTCAGGGACACGAGCATGTTAAGGGTAACTCATCTCTGGTTTTGAAACGGGATGTGATCGGGCCCTTGAATTTTGTGATGTTGGAATGGAGTGAAGCCACAAACTGTGTAACACCCACGTACCCACACTTAGGTGCGGACAGATAACATATAGAAGAAACGTTTAAAAATTTTTTTTTCTTCGCCATCTCTTACGTGGATCCAAAACGTCAGGAATCCATCCTGAGCTAGGCACACACGAGGTCCCTAGTGTGCCTCCCGCGGGAGGGAGGCTCATGCGGACGCCCTGGAGGGCCGGCGCCTCATCGCTACCGCTACCGGCCCTTCCCCTTTCAGGAGCGCTGAAGCTGGCCCAGGGCATGGGATGAGGGCGTCTGGTCTGCTGTTGTGTCTGTCTGTCCTCTGCCGTGCCCCCTGGCCGCCCATTAAGGGGTCTCTATGGCCCTCTTGTCTAAGTGAGCCCAATCTTAATCCTCCAAATCTGGGTGACTGGATATTTGAAGGAATATCACCTTCTACCTTAGCTACTGAGACATGAGAAAACCAAGATAATTTGGAGGTAGGATAAAAACAGGCCTCTTATTTTTTGAGTAATAAAAATTGTGGTTCATCATTAAGAAAAAAAAAAAAAAGATGTGGCATATCAGCCAAGTGAGCTTGAGTTGTTATTTTGCTCCCCAAAATTTTCTTCAGTGCAGAAAATGAGATGTAGTCAAATGTACTTTTCTTATTGTTTATAATTAAAACAGCCTATTTGTGGAAATACGTGGAAGACGGATCTTAGAGATGATAAATGCCTTTCTGCAGTTCTGATGCTAGACTCAGAATTATGAACGGTTGTAAGGACAGGCACACCTCAAAGGTGTTGCAGGGTCAGTTCTAGACCACCACCACCACGTGAGTCAGATGAATGTTCTGGTTTCCTGGTACATATAGAAGTTATGTTTACACTGCTGTATAGTCTCTTAAGTGTGCAACAGCATTATATCTTTAATAAACAATGTACGTACCTTATTTTAAAAATACTTTATCGCTAAAATATACTAATACTAACCATCATTGAGCTTTCAGTGAGTTGTAATCACTGATCACAGATCACCATGCAAATATAATAATGAAAAAGTTTAAACTGTTGCTAGGATTACCAGAATGTGTCGGAGTCATGAAGTGAGCAAATGCCATTGGGAAAATGGTGCCAGCAGACTTGCTTGACACAGGGTTGCCATAAACCTTCAACCTGTGGAAAACGCGGTATGTGCAAAGCGCCGTAAAGCAAGGTGCACCTGTAGTTAGCGGTAGACTAGGAATGAGGAGCGTAATTCCATCTACCTGTTGTATGAGCATCTCTCTCTACACCAAAGCAATCCATAATCGTTAAAGAAAATGCAGATTGACAAAAATTAAAAACCACCTCCCCCTTGGACCTCTACTGGTAACATCCTAGGGTGATACTTTTTTACTTTTTGAATTGAGAGAGAATTGGGGAAAGTTAAGCTGTTTAACAGGGATATGCAGGAGTTACGTGGATGCTTTTTACAAATTGCTATTTTATTTATCAGTTAACTTTTTTTGTATTTGGGGATAGCTGATACACAGTGTTAACGTTAACTTCCGGTGGACAACACAGTGATTTTAGGCGCTGCGCTGGGCTTTCTGCCGTGCCCGCACCTGCCCACCTCTCAGCCCTGGTGCCGAGTCACTGCTGTGTTCCCTACGCTGTGCCTGTCTGCTCCGTGACTTGTTCCTCCCATAACCGGAAGCCGGTCTCTCCCAGTCCCCTCACCCAGTCTGCCCATCTCTCTACTCCATAAAACATGGAGGAGGGGGTAAAAGTTTTTTTTTAGAATGTGTTTGAACTTACATGGACATGGCCTTAGTTTTCAGACTCCTCCAAACCCTGTTCTGTCCTGAGTCCCTCACCCCCAGGACGTGCCTTTCCAGGTGGCGTCATTTGTCCCACAATCACTGCTCTCTCTCATCCCTTTACAGACTCGCCCAGGAAAGAGGTGTACTTTATGGCAATTATTGACATCTTGACTCATTATGATGCAAAAAAGAAAGCTGCCCACGCTGCAAAAACTGTTAAACATGGCGTAAGTATCTCCACTTTGTTTCCTTCTCTGCTCTTGGGCCCTTGCTGCAGTCTGGAGTGCAGGGACCAGCTGTGGTTGCCTCCCTCCCACTGAGCTGTCCAGAGTCCCTCAGGGGTTCTTGTTACCTTGGGGGGCCATGTTCCGAGTGCGAGATTTGGAGCCAGCAAATGCCAACAGCTAATACCAGCTCCCACCACGACTCCCTACGCTTTGGGCAGGTCACTTCAACTCAGCGGCCAGTCGTCTTTTTCCACACTGGGGTATTAGCACACGCGTGCATCTCTAGAATACTGTGCGAATTCGTTTTTGTTTGAAAAATGCTTCAAAGACAAAAGTGAAGATAACTAAGTGTTTTAACACGAATTCTCGAAACTGTAAAATGTTCAGAACTGAAGCACTCTTCTGTGCTTCAGACACTTCCCAGATATGCAGTATTATCTTTCTTTTTGCACAGCGAATTGTGTATTTTTTACTACAGAAAACTTTTGGGTGCAAGATCAAAGTTTAATAACATAAATTCCTCACCTTTATTGTTCTTGCTCTAAATTATCACTATGCTAGGCATATGTTGGCTTACTGAATCCCCATGACAAGCCTGTATCCCTGTTTATCAGCTGAAGAAACTGAGGAAGAAAGCGTAAATGGTAACTTGTCAGGGTCATGGCACTAGAAGGTGGTAGAAAGGGGACTGCCCCCCAGGACCTAGCCCGGCCCCTTGCTCTGTGCTAGTCCCGGCCCCATGCCCTACCAGCAATCCCACCTGCCTGGCTGAACCTCCCAGGTGGTGAGTATCCATTATGCTTGTATCGTAGAGATTCATTTCGGCTTTCCAGGTGTTGCTAAAAAGGCTGCAGACCCCCATCCCATAGAGACAGACTTGTATCTTGGCTTGTTCACACTGGAAGGAGCAGCAGTGTGTACAACCAGCCAGCATACACCAGAACATCAGCCTCTATTAAAGGCTCTTTTTCTGTATCTTACAATCAAACAGGCTAGGCTGCCCTCCCAGCAAGGGAACCAGCCCAAAACCATATTCTGTTTGCCAAAGAAACATCTCACTTGCACCATCAGCTACTACTTACGGAATTCCAGCCGCGTGCAAAGCATGACCGAGACCCCCCCCCCCCCCCCGGCCCAGTGAAAGTGCCGGAACTCCTGCGTCGGCGAGAGAGGAGGGCACCCGGCGGCTCTCACCTGCTGGCATCGCAGCCTCCCGCATGGCATTTGTGAAGTGTGTGCGTGCCGGGCCCACAGGCCCCTTCCCCGATTCTGAGTCCGGGCCAAGAAGCTGGGGGAGGTCCCTCAACGGCTCTGTAGTCGTTCCGATGCTCACCTCTGATGGAGAACCACGGGCATACTACAGAGACAGAACTGGCTCAGAACCCCGATTTCAGCTTTCCCGGCCGTGTAACCGCGAGAGCTTCAGGTCCCCCAACTAAGAAGGGAGCCCCACTGCCCTGCTGAAGGGGTCTTGTGGAGGAGACGTGAGGCGAACAGGCCGAGCGCCGGGGAGGTGCTCCGTGTTCGTTCCCCTCCTTCCCCATTCTCACCGTAACATCACACACCACGTGAAATTGGAAATTTGCCGTGGCAAACGTGGCTCCACTCGAGTCTCCCCTGGAAGGCACCAGCCCGGCTCCGTCATACACCACATGGCCTGAAACTGTGTATGGTTTGCATCTGCAGGAGCAAGACCTTACTCTTAGCAAAGGAATGCCGTGCTGAGCTGCTGGGAACTATTCTCTGCCTTCGAGGCCCGGGCTCGTCCGTGGAGATCCCGGCGGCCCAGGCCAGGCATGGAAATTACAGGTTCCCCAGTGACTATGGGTGTCTAAAAATAGCACCTGGTGACTTAGTAAAACTGGTCTTGCCCTTTGCAGCTCAGGAAACTGGCTGGTAACTCCAGACCTCGAGTCTGGTCGCCAGCATCGCCTCTGGTACTAGGAAGTCCCCCACTGAGCCTCCTCGAGGGGCCCCTGCTTCCTTGCCCTGAGCGGGTCACTGTGAAGGGGAACAATGGCACTGCTGTGCCCTGCTGGGGGAGGTGCGATCAGCAGCCTCACGTCCCACCTGGTTACGGTGCCAGCTGACACGGACCCTGCTGCTGCTGTCACCCCTCTCGTTTGAGCACTCAGCCACTTACCCGGGTCCTGGAAGAGAAACGCAATCCTAGGTCACTGTCGTTGGAATTCCCCTTCAGCCGAATGTTGCTGTTTGTGTCATTCTCAAGGTATCTCCAATCTGTTCTCCTGAAAAACAAACATTGATTACATGGCTTCCAAATGTAGGCCACACAGAGTCCACTGTTTGAAAGGAACATCCCAGACGTGGCTAGTTCAAGGTGTTTTTTTCAGTTGCTACAGTCACAGTATGTGTGATAACAGCATCTGTGGTTCAGCCTCTCTGCCTCGTTTTCACACAGATCCTAAGAACCTGGACCATTCAGATATTCAGATGCAATATCCAAGATAGAATTCTGAGTTCTGTTTTAAGAACGGGGCACAGATTATTATTAGCTTTATGTTTAGCCGCAATTGAAAACAATGCTCTACATACTGAGTAGTGATTATATCGATATTCCTCTCCTTTCCATCTGCCTAGGCTGGTGCAGAGATCTCGACCGTGAACCCAGAACAGTATTCAAAGCGCTTTTTGGACTTTATTGGCCACATCTTGACGTAACCTCCCACATGACCTCGGACGGACATGAGCATGGGAAGGACAGAGGTGGCTTCGGCGTAGGAAAAATGAAAACCAAACTCGGTGAAGCACACCTCCTCGTTTACATCTTCAGGCCAAGATGACTGATTTGGAGGCTACTCGCTTTAACAGCTACCTGATATTTCCCAGCATCGTTCTAGCTATTTCTGACACGTGTGTGTGTGTGTGTGCGTGTGTGCGCGTGCGTGTCTTAAAAATTAATTAATTAATAAAAACTGATCAGCTTCAGTCAGGGTGTGTTTGGGCAACAACCCTCTGATTCCAGCTGCGGACGAATGAATGAATGAATGAGCACATGCGGGGGGAGGGGATGAAGGAAATGCATGTCAGACCAACCATGTTGGCATCACACGATAAACTGTGGATCAGTTTATTTTTTGGAGTTGAAAGATGTGACAGTATTCATAATAATAATAATGAAGAAAATAATAATGATGATAATAATGATGGTGATTAAAAGAAAAAAACTTACTGCGAATGTTACATTTCTACCACGCACGCTGACGCTCCTTAACAGCTGTGCCCCGGGCCCCTGGCACCAGGCGGGGGCGTGCCCTGCTTCAGGGTTCCGCCTCCACACGGTGTCCGGGGGCGGGGGGCCCCCGGGGTCCGGGAACAAATGCCCCTCCTCCAGCAAGAAGCTGATGCCCCTAGTGACTCTTCCCTGTACATTTTTCACCTCAGTAAGTATGTCCAGGAAAACTGCTTACTTCTCTTTTCTTGCCTGGAACTTCTTCACTGTTACACTCTTATGTTGCAATATAGGAATTTATGCTACAAAATAAAAATAAAGCTTACCTGAAAAGTGCATAGTTTCGGGCAATGGTATCTACATCTCCTACTGTGGGAAGGTGAGCAAAGCATTAGAACTCTGAACTCTCCTGTTAACGACGGCAGATCTAAATTATAAGATGTTTATGTTTGACCATTGTTTAAACAGTGGTATTTTGTTATGAATTATCCCTTTAACTGAAACCCTCAATTTTACTGTTTACATTATTAGGAAAACAGGGATATTTTTGAATCTAAAAATTTAATGTACAGCATGTGATTTTTGAAGTTTACATGTAAAGTCATTTTACAGTGTAGGTGAAATAATGTTTGTCATATTTTGAAATGTACCCTGCAGTCATGTTTTTGGGTGAGTGTTTTATTCAAAGTACACGGTAGGCAGTCTTCTACGATGAAAGTAAAAGGTGGTTTTGTTTCCTCCAGATGTACATTTATCAACCCGATGATTTTTTTTTTTTTAATGTTTAACCCAAATCTGGTTATGTAAGTTCATTGCCCTAAACTGTGCTGATTGTGTTTTAATCAGTTTATAAATTTTCAACATCGATCATGTATTTACCAACTTTCTGGCATTTTCTGAAAGGCGTCAAGCTAAAATACTAGACTTGCTTAGAGTAGGTTATCAACTTATACACTGTGCTAAAGCTGTGCCTTTGAAATTCTTTGTGTAAAACATGAGATGATTTTTGTAGGCAGTTTCAGAAAAGAAAAAAAAAAAAATCCACCCTCCAGTGATTACTCACAACTCACAAATACCCCCTGCCATACTGCCTCTTGCAGTGACTTTACTTCCGGGCTGATCAGGGCTGCAACTGTGCCCAGTGTGTGTGGGTTTACTTCAGAAAACACGTGCTGATGGCAAGTCGGGACCTCCGGAGGCCAGCAGCAACACCACCGGACCATTATGGACTTCCCCCGGGTTCGTCCTCCACGGTAGATGGTGTTACCACCATGACATGGTTGTCCGAATCCGTATTTTACGCATTTGAATTAATCGAGACTGGTCTGCCCGCCCCCCCCCCCCCCTTTCATTCTGGAATCAAGTCAGTTCGAGTATTCTGAAGTTATACTGTGGTTTCTTTGGCCCAAGACTACAGAGGTGAGACCCTGAAGTAAAGATAAGGTACCCGTACATTATTTGAGTAACTATTTCCTTTGTGGCCAGTGTGTGTATGCTTTTAGAAGTTTACAAAATGCTTTCTTTTTGTCTGTAACAGTCTCTGTCATTCATTTCTGTCGATGAACTATTTGGACAGAGTGAGGAAGTTTGCCTTGTATCTCCTAGTGCTAACAATACACTCCAGTCATGAGCCAGGCTTTACAAAATAAAGCACTTTGATGACTCACAAAGTGGATCCCTCGTTCCTCTGTCTCCACTGGGTTTCTCTCCAATGCAAATCAATTTAAAGACTCGGTACTAAGAGTCCCTTCAGCTGCACCTTGAAGAAGTACAAGTAAAACCAAATCTCTTCACTACCTAGAGCTTTGCCTTCAACCTGTGAATTATTTTATTAGTAAACAATGGAAACTTCCACACCAAAATGGGCTTGCTGTAAGATGAACAGAGAAAAGAAATCTCTTCGGTGAATACCCTATAAATATCATTTTATTTTCCATTTTTACCAACGATAGTTCTACGTCCGCATTGTTTGAAACTCTTATTGGGCCACCGCCGACGGACGGAAGGCTCTCTTAGAGCATTCCACCGTCATCGGGGCCAGGTTAGCAAACACAGTCCGTTCGGCTACGGCACTCGTTTTGAAAATGCGTGTTTGTTCTAACGCGATTGATACGTGAGGGAAGGATCGGGCGTGATGTACTTTTCCCATTTAGTCGTGTGCACTTGAGTCCACGAGGAACACGAGGTGGACACAGAAAACCGCACCTGGCCGAACGGTGCCACACAGGAATACACAAGCCACGCACCCCTCAAACATCGCCAACTCCGTCAGTTTCTCCCCATGTGGGCGGTCACCCTGGGCTCTACCTGGGGTTACCACCTCACGTCTGCCTCCACATCACTCCTTCCTCTACTTCACAACAGTCCCAGAGACGCAGCCCCTTCCAGTGTTTCCTACCACGGGCACCCTTCAGGTCCTCTTCACGAGAACCTGCCACATTTATTGTGGTATTTGTCCATTTCCTGGCCATGTAGCAACACTTAAAACTACCGCTATTTTTATTAGGGTCCTCTTTTTTTTTTTTTTTAGACCGTATCGGTGATGAAGTTTTGGGGTGCTGTGCCCCTTAGTCCCAGTATTCCCATAAGCTCTGTGGGTTTTCTTGTGCAAAGAGCAATGGTTTAATGTTCTGGATTCGATTCACACTGGTCCTAGAAAACTGGTTACTGCAGATTCACAGAAGGGCAAAAGTTGGTATGAAGCATTAATCCTTAACACAACACTTTTGGAAATAAGTGATTAAGGGTTAAGTGCAAGAGACCAGGGGTTGTGGATGCTGAGCTGGTAACGTATACAATGTATAAATGTATATAATGAAGTGATATAGTGAAGAGGAAGCAAGGCCAAGAGGCTGAAACATGGAGTTACACCCGGGAGTTCTCAACATCGGTGCTCCGAAAGCCCCCAGCCATCACTGTACACGGAATGTTTAACTGGCACAAAATCAGGGGTCACGGTATATACTGCACATAAAAAGCCTTCTTCCAGGTCTCAAAATACCACTTTCCATCTCTTCCTCCCTCCCCATCTTCTTAAACAGCATTTTATTCAGCTCCAGCCACATTATCTGGAGACCGCTATGTTAAAAATATAAAAGTCGCTCTCCCTAAAGGGCGGAGACTTGCTGTGCCCTTTGAATTCCCAGGCACAGGAGTTACGTGCACAGCAGCCTTCACTCAGTCCCCTTCTCCCTGACTAACTGAACTGCCGCCTTTAAACGGCTGGCATATCAAAGAGGCACTGGTGGCAAAGTGGCCCCGAAGACCAGGAAAGTGTCTCTGGAAAAGGAGAGTTGATAAGTTACCAAGAACCATTACTGAAAGTTCCTTCTTTCTGAAGGGGTAGCTTTTCATCTAAACCGAATGCCCTCCAGAAGCTTGTCTTAGTCCTGTTTGTGATGCTGTGAAAATCCTGCCAAAGGGCGCTTACATGCCATAGTCTGGAATTTTCTCTCACTCTTAAACGCTTGTGTTGGACTTTTTAAGAGAAGGGACAAGAGATCAGGGTTTCTCGGAATCCAGTGTGATGCATCCGTGTTCCACAACCCCACACTTACTGCTGGAGGAGGCGTCACAGATGAGGAACCTTTGGCCCACACAAGCTAGGTGACTGGCCCGAGGGCACATGATCGCTGCCAGCAAGGCCAGGGCTGGAACTCCGGCAGCTCAAGATTGGAAGTTGAAGGCTTGACTGATGGACGCAGCACCGTCTCCAGACTCCAAGACCTCACCACCACCCTTCCTTCGGCAGGGACCCTCTTTCCCAAGCCCCTCAGCTGTGTCTGGAAAGCCCCCGCCGGCACGCAGCCTCCCGGGTTTTGTACCAACCCTCCCACGGTTCATGTTACGAGGGTCAATCTGTATTATTCCCTTTCCTATCTTTTTCTCAGTCCAACAGCATTTTCTTTACTGTTGCCTGACTTTTTAAATCGAGAGGTCTCACTTCCGACGGCCAGTTTGGAAAACGGTCTTAAGCGATTAATCCCTCCCACCAAATGAATCACTCATTTTAAATACTTTTTGTAATATGCTTCTTTCTGTCTCTCCCTTTCTCTCTTCCCGCCTCCCTTGTCTATACTTAAAACATATGCACGAGGCAGCTTCTTACTGATTAGAGCAGGAGTCAGCAAGCCACAGTCGGAGGGCCAATCCAGCCCAACACATGATTTTTGTAGTTTTACTGAAACACCTACGCCCGTTCACATATTTTCTATCGCTGCTTTCAAGCCACAGTGGCAGACTCAGTAGCTGTGACTGAGACCCGACGCCCACAAAGCCTAAAACACTTACGAGAGCCCTTTACAGAGCAAGTGTGCCGGCCCCTGAAACAGCCTCATTTTAGTACCACAAAGTAGTCTCCGCAAAACCGTGGACTTCAGCTACGATTGCCATATGATCCACAGAGACCTTCCTCCCCCGGATCTGGAGTTGAGATTTCTTTCATTCTTTTACTACAGGTGTGGCAACGTCATGATCGCCCTCGGTTTTTACTGAAGTTACACTCCCTTGTGAATTTGTTTTTGAGTAAATTGCTGTGGTCATCTTCAATTACCATCGCAGTTACCAGTGGAGTTGACTGAGAAATCCATTTATAGAAGTCATTCAGTCAATCGCTTTGTTAAAGTCCTATACAAACAGATGATTGCTTCAACATATGTGACATTTTCTACACAACTTTAGTATACTCATATACACTTAAAAAAATTTGGTGGGGGGGGGGCCTCAGATTGTATTAGTTAAGGATCCTGTGGCAACTAATGTGCTACTTTTACTTAGTTTTACCAAAGATGACAGTACTAAAATATAAGGATTTCTATTTTCCCAGTGTTTACCTACCATTTTCCCCCCTCAAGCTTCCTCGTGGTGTGGGGATGAATAGTTTATTAGCCTGGGGATTCGGTGCCTTAGATGGCCTCAGATATTTTTCCCCAAAAGTCCAGAAGGGAGCTTCTTCCTGCTTTGGTTGTACTTACACATCTCCAAACCAGGGTTTGACCAGGCAAAAGGAGGGAGTTTTCCATTTAAATTCTGAGAATAGAACCCATCCTCCCACCCCACTCCCACATTTTGTCCAGATGGTAAAGTTGATTTACTATAAATTAGCAAGTCTTTCTAAAAATAAGGAACTGATCACAGAACAAACAGAACACGTTACTGTGGTGGGTGACACTCTACAGGGCACACAAAGTGGAATATCTTCACATTGTCACATAAGACTCCCCGAATCGAACACTGAATGTTTAACTATGAAGCCATGTGGTTTTTTCTTTTAATATTTTCCTACATGGACTTAGGAATTTAGCTTTTAATCAAATAAAATACCACAAAGAGAGGGGCGCCTGGGTGTCTCAGTCAGTTAAGCGGCCGACTTCGGCTCAGGTCGTGATCTCACGGTCCGTGAGTTCGAGCCCCACATCAGGCTCTGTGCTGACAGCTCAGAGCCTGGAGCCTGTTTCAGATTCTGTGTCTCCCTCTCTGTGACCCTCCCCCGTTCATGCTCTGTCTCTCTCTGTCTTAAAAATAAATAAACGTTAAAAAAATTTTTTTAAATGCCTCTTTTTACCAAAAACAAGCAGCAGCAAAAATGCTAAAATATACAAATGAACTGTATGTATTGATCACTGCTCTAGTGAACCAGATAGACTAAGGGACACCTGGGATTTGCTGACCGGACGGACACACACCCACCGTTCCCATGTGGGGGTGGGATACGTAGGCCAGGGATGTACAGATGCTCTTGGCTTTTGGTCCTCTAAATGATGTAATGTAAAAGGGTTTTTAAGTCATCAGTGTGATGAAATTCAATTTTCACCAAGTCTTTACATTAACTCAGGGGTCCCTCACATTCTCTCACTTAAATCTCATACCGTGGTTTTATCTTTATTATTCTCTTTTCACAACTGAGAAGACTGATGCTCCGACAGACTGGTAAACTCTCTGAGGTAGTCAATCACAGGGCCAGGCTTCAGCCAGGTCATCTCCGTGTTCTCTGTATGACACTATGTGATCTTTGCACTACATCACGTCACTTAGTTTCCCAAAATATTAGACGTCCTCAATTTCCTTCCATTTAATCCATGTGAAGTCAAACTGTTCCTGTAGCTTTGTACTTCATCTGATCTGCACAGTCATAGTTGGCTTGGTTTCCCCAGAGACCTCATGAAAATGATCAAACGCTAATCTAGGTGTTGCCGTGAAGGCATCTTGTAGACCCGATTCGAGTCTATAATCAATTTACGTTAACTAAGAAAGATTACGGCAGACGATGCGGGTGGGCCTGATTCCATAAGGCCTTTCGAGCAGAAATGAGGTTTTCCAGAAGGAGACATTCTACCTGTGGACAGCAGCTTCAGCTCATGCCTGAGTGCTCCAGCCGACCCTTCCTGACAGCCTCGCCTATGTTTTTTTGACTTAACCTAATAAGCCCTCGCAATCACATAAACCAATGCCTTTAAATAAATCACTTTAATATATAGCTTTTACTGGCTGTGGTTTTCCGGCAGACCTCTGACACCGATCTTCCAGAGCTTCTTCAATAACAAGGGGGAAAGCAATGATGGAATAAAACCCTCTGAAAATCCACTTCTCCATGAAAGTAATCAGAATAGTAGCAAAACTGTCATCATCTACTTTTTTAGAACTCTGGACATGAGCCAAAAACTTGCAGCAATTTGAGGCACCCTCATTCAAGAATACAACCGGATCTCGGGAAGAAGGGAGCTTTTTTGTGTTTTACCTTACTCTCAGATAAACAAAAACGGAGAAGATCTGTCACTAGCAGATCCTCCCAATCAAAATAAACACTCAGCGAAGTCCTTCAAGCTGAAATGAGGGTGATGTCAGCAAGATGGTGAAGGAGGAAGCCCCGGACGCTCCTTCCCCCAACAAACACCCCAATTGAGCACCAATTCACAGACAGTCTCTTTATGAGAAATCCGGAAACAAACTGAAAGGCTCCTGCATCCGACAGAACACAAAACTAGACTCTCCGAAGTCAGTAGGGAGATTCAGGACACCGTCTCACGGGAGTCCCTGTGCCCGGCAAAGCACCGCGCGACCAGGAAGAGCGCCCCCACCCCAGCCCCCCACTTAACCTAGGGGAAGGAAGAGACTGGTCTGTACATCCATCACCCCAACTTTTCCAAGAGGTCTCCCCAGAAGACTAGCCCTTGTCTTGCCAGTCTTGAAGCTCTGTCAGGTCTGGCACAGTTAGCTGCCTGGGGAAGAATGGACACAGTAGCTTGGGCTGGCAGATGCCACGGACCTTCCCCCCGCCTGGCAGAGCGAGTGGATGAAAACTCCCTGCCCGCTGTCAGCCACCCCCAGGGAGGAAAGGAGTTTATCTTTACGTCCACCTCCCCGACTTTTCCAGAGCTGCTGTCTAACCACTTTTGAATCTCTGGACTGGTCAGCACAGTCTAGCTGTCTAGGGGAGAAGAGAGACAGTGCTTTGGGCTGATGCCATAGCCTCCCACACCCCTGCTCAGCACAGAGCAGGAGACAAAAATGACAGCCACGTGCCTCTCCCTGAGGAGGGAAAGAGTTGGTAGAGGTCCCCAGAATCTCTCAGTGGGTCCTCTGTACAAAGCCGGTCCACGAAGCAGGAGAGGGGCCTGCTTGGTCGAAGGCAGCGATACCAACAGAGCCCGGGAAAATGAACAATCAGGCAAAGATGTTTCACACAAAGCAACACGACTTATACCCAGAATTTGTAAAGAACTCTTACAACTCGACAACGAAAGGGACAAGTTTTAGAACGAGGAAAGAATCTGAATACGTGTGTCTCCAAAGAAGATAATACAAATGGCTCAGAAGCACATGGAAAGACGCTCAACGTCATTATTAGGAAAATGCAAATCAAAGCCACAAATCATTTCACACCCACTAGGACAGATATAACCAAAAATGGGGAGACCGCTTTGGAAAGCAGTCTGGCAGTACCTCAAGCGGTTAAACACGGGTTACCTAGGTTTATACCAGGAGAAGGGCTGCATTCTTTCTCGAAGCCCTAGGGTAGAATCCATTCTCTTGCCTTTTCTAGCACCTTCTGTCCCCTTCTTTCACCTTCAAAGCCAGCAGTATAGCATCTTCAAATTTCTCTCTGACTCTGCTGCCATCATCACATCTCCTTTTGATTAAATTAGCTAGTGGTCTATCTTGTGCATCTTTTCCAAAGAATTTTTTTTTTAAAATAGGCAGCCCTTTTTTTTTTTTTTTTTTTTTTTTTAATGCTTATTTATTTGTGAAAGAGAGTGTGCAAGCAAGGGAGGGGCAGAAAGAGAGGGAGACAGAGAATCCCAAGCAGGCTCCTCGGTGACAGCAGAGAGTCCCGTGCAGGGCTCGAAGTCATGAACGGAGAGATCATGACCTGAGCCCAAGTCCAATGCTTAACCGACTGAGCCACCCAGGTGCCCCTAGAATTTTGATTAGTGGATTTCATCCACTGTTTTTCTGTTTTAAATCTCATCAATTTCTGCATTTGCCTTTATTATCTTTGTGTGCTTTTGGTTTTATTCTTTTTTCTAGATTTTTGAATTGAGGATCTAATGCATTTATTTTCCATTTTTAATTTTAACTGATAGAGGTGTCTAGGGCTTTGAATTGTTAACGATCACTGCTTCTTATATAGAGATGCTTTAAATATATAACTATATAAAGGTTTTACGTATATATTCTTGATTCATAGCCTTTTCATTATCATTTTTCAGAAATTCTGTAACTTCTGTGTATATTTCCCTTGTAACCCAAGAGTTGTTTAATAGAATTTTTTAAAAATTTCCAGGTGGAAGCGCTTTCTTGTTTTTAGTTTTCATTTCTAACTTTATTGTACTGTGTTCAGAAAATATTAATAATGTTTCACTTTGATGAAACCTATCAATGATTTCTTTGTGCCCTAATATACGATCCCTTTTCAGGAATGTTCACATGGTGTTTAAAAGAAGATATATTCTGGGGGCACCTGGGTGGCTCATTCGGTTGAGCGTCCCACTTTGGCTCAGGTCATGATCTCACGCTGGTGGGTTCGAGCCCCACCCCTGACTCTGCGCTGACAGCTGGGAGCCTGGAGCCTGCTTCAGATTCTGTGTCTGCCTCTCTCTCTGCCCCTCCACCGCTCACGCTCTGTCTCTCGAAAACAAACATTAAAAAAAAAAATTTTTTTTTAAGAGGGTATATTCTTTATTATCACGGGGCAGTTGCACGCTGTGACCCGACTCTGCCCATCAATATCAAAGCTTCCACTCACCTCTCTCCGATGCCCTACAAATAGAATTTTTGCGTAGTCTTTGACATCATTCCCCCAGCCAGTGCGTGTGCTCTTCCCCACGGCTGACGAATTCCACACCCTGAAATACCCGGCACCCCGGGACACTCAGCGCCCCGACGCCACTCGGGCCCAACGGCCGCGGCTCGTCCTCGCCGCCATCTTGCGCGGCTGACCCTTGACCCGGCGTACTGAAGCGCTGAGTGGCCACGACGCAGGCGCACTCTTCCTCTCTGAGTAGGCACGCTTTGACTCCCGCTTGAGTGCTACAGCGTGCAGCCTTCTTCTAATTTCCCTTCTCTTTCTTCTCCTCTCGTTTTGAATTACATTTTTCTTACTTTTTCAGCACATACAATGTTTATATGTTACACTTTTACCCGCAGTCCCACTCTTCTGTTGGCCTTGGCGCTATAATTAAATACAGGAAATGGTCACCGTCCGTCCTTGCGCCAGTTTCCCCAGTCATCGCTTACTGGATAAAGGTCATCCTGCAGTCCAAGAGTAGGGAGGCTTTCTCGTTAAGGAACCTGATAGTAAATATTTTAGGACTGGTGGGAAGCTGTCAAAATTAGTCTGCTGTTTTAGTGCAAAAGCAGCCGCAGACATATACATAAATGGATGGATGCGGCTATGTTCCAATAAAATTTTATTTACAAAAATGGACAGCCAGTTTGTGGAGCCCTGCTGTGATAGTTAATGTTATGTGTCAACTTGACCGAATCACAGGATGCCCAGATATTTGGCCAAGCATTATTTCTAGGTGTGTCTGTATGAAATTACCCCTTGAATCAATGGATTCAGTAGTTTGTCTCCTCCTCCTACCCACCCCCCACCCCCCCCCCACCCCCATCCCAGTGTAGGGGAGCATCATCCAATATGTTGAGAGCCTGATTAGAAGAAAACAGGAGAGGAAGAATTCAGCCCTTCCTGCCTGATTGAATTGGAATATTGATCACCTACCCAAGGCACTCTTGGTTCTCAGGCCTTTAGACTCAGACTGAATTATACCACTGGCTTTCCTGGGTCTCCAGCTTGCAAATGGAAGATCATGGAACTTCTCCATCTCCATAATTGTGTGAGCCAATTCCTTACACAAATCTCTTCCCATACATCCATCCTATGGGTTTTGCTTCTCTGGCGAACCCTATTATGTCTGCTCAAACAGGTTGCTTAGGAAAAGCACCTGAATATGGTAGTCCCTGAGTTCTTGCATGTTCAGGACTGGTTTTCAATAGCCTTGGTATTTGAAGGGTATCTCAGCTGAATAACTTTCTTCTTTATCTTTAAAGTCTAATCATTCTACTGGGCCTAGGAGGCAGCTTCCGGTGATCCTCTCCTCCTGGTATGGGTGCCTTTGTTTAGTCCTGCCCCCTCAAGTGTAGGCTGGCATAGTGCCTCACTTGTAACAAATAGAGTATGGCAAAAATGATGAGATGTCACTTCCAAGATTAGGCTATGGACAGACTCTGGCTTCCATTTTCCTCACCCTCTCTTGCTTGCACCCTCTGACGGAATCCAGCTGTTATGTCGTGAGCAGAGGCCCACTTGGCAAGGAACTGATCTCGCTTACCAGTAGCCAATGAAGACCTTCCACATGCCAGAAACCATGTGAGGTCCTCCATCCCCCACATCCAGAATTACCACATCCTCCTAATTCTCCCTCCCAACTATCCCTCAAATTCATCTCCTTTTCTCCATGTCTACCACCTTGTTTAATCTTTTGGAGTCCATTCAGTTACTCAAGCCAAAACCACGGGAACTTCATTACTCATTTCTTTCCCTCCCGACCACAGTCAATCAGCAAATCCTGCTGACTCTTCTTTCAAAATATCCCATTCCATCAACTTCCCTTTATTTCCACTGCTATCATTCTGGTCCAGACCCACCATCATCTCTCACTGGGTGCCCTCTTGCTACGAGGTATATTCTCCTCTTCCTGAAAGGTAAATCAAAACATTGCACCCACATATATGAAACCCTTCAATGGCTTCTCGTCGTACCTAGAATATTCACACCCCTCACATGGCCTGCCAGCCTTTAGATCACCTTGCCCCTGCCCTTTTCTTTTCTTTTTGTTTCTTTTAATGTTTATTTATTTTTGACAAAGAGAGACAGACAGAGCATGAGCGGGTGAGGGA
This sequence comes from Panthera uncia, assembly GCF_023721935.1. Lineage (NCBI taxonomy): Eukaryota > Metazoa > Chordata > Mammalia > Carnivora > Felidae > Panthera > Panthera uncia. The sequence goes on along the minus strand of NC_064809.1, from coordinate 20,472,959 downwards.
CAGAGAAAGAGGGAGACACAGAATCCAAAGCATGATCCAGACTCTGAGCTGTCAGCACAGAGCCTGACATGGGGCTCGAACTCACAGACCGCGAGATCGTGACCTGAACCGAAGTCAGACGCTCAACCGACTGAGCCACCCAGGCGCCCCTGCCCCTCCTCTCCCCTTTTCTTAGATCTTATCTAGTCCTGTCTCAGCAGCTCCGTGTGCTCCAGCAAAACCTGATTTGTTTCTGTTTCTCAAACAAGCCAAGTTCTTCTCAACTTAAAGCCTTTGTCCTTTCTTTTCCCATATCCTGGAAGGCCCTCCTTCCAACTCGTCCCTTCTCCCACTGAAGATCATATGGAGTTCTTCCATAACTCTCTCAGCATCATACTCCGTTCATTACCATCATAATCCATCTCATAGTCTATAATTTTTTCATGTGCGTGGACTTTGCTGTATGTTCTCTGCAATAAGGCAGGATCACGGTTGCTACGGATGCACACAGGAAGGCACTGAGGCCATCTCTTGAGGAGACACAAAGCTGCCAGGAGTAAGAGGGGCCATCTAGTTTGAGATCCAAAGGATCATGTGACAAAAGAGGAGGTGGGACGGGTAAGAGGGGACTGTTTTGGCTGAGTGAACAGCGGATAGAGAGGATGGGGACGATATAGCACTTTCAAATGGTTTCCTGTGGCTAGGGTCACAGTTAGAGGCCAAGAGCAGACAGGAGGCTGGACACAACGGGCGGCACGTACAGGACACCTATACGTGAGAACGGTGGTATTTAGAACTTACTCCTTTGACACACCAGTCCCTCTGATAGGGGATTTATGCTACATAAACACTCAAGCATCTATGCAATAATGTCTGCACGTTCATTGAAGCCCTGTTTCTGTGGGCAAAAATGGAAAACAATTTAAATAGCCAGTAGAAGTTTATCCAAAAAAGAGAATACCGCACAGCCCTTCAGAAGAATGTGGATGCTCTAAATGTACTGATTCTGGGCTTATCTGTCCAAGATAAACTGACGATTGAAAAAACAAAACCAGGGGCACCTGGGTGGCTCAGTCGGTTGAGTGTCTGACTCTTGATTTCAGCTCAGGTCATGATCCCAGGGTTGTGGGAATGACCCCGGTGTCAGGCTCTGTGCTGAGTGTGGAGCCTACTTGGGATTCTCCCTACCCACCCCCCCCACCGCCTTCTCCCTCTGCCCCTCTCCCTTGCTCTCTAAAATTTAAATACATATATTTAAATAAAGATAAATAAATATATATTTAAATAAATATATTTACTTAAATATATATTTAAATATACATTTAAATATTTAAATAAATTTAAATAAATATACAAATAAATTCTATTTAAATAAATATTTTA